>NW_026732706.1:0-65000 GCF_028476545.2 Physella acuta | reverse complement strand
GGGCCGGATGCGGCCCGCGAGGTCCTCTTATCCGGCCCGCGGAGATCTTTTTGTTGGTGATGGCTGAGGAACTTTGCCCAGAAAAATCAGACATGCCTGGAAGAAACTGGCCCCCGAACTGAAATTTGATAGTTAATGCGGCCCTTGGACTGAAAAGTTTGGAGACCCCTGGTCTAGACTGACGACTGACGACTGACGAGGAAGTGAGTTAAATAAAAGCTTGTAAAAACGTTTTAATAACAAGCTTTTATGTAATGATGCACTAAAAAGTAGAAAATAAATTATAGACTACTATTTAAATAACTATAAAGAAAAGCGTGGGTCACTTTAGTATCTATTGGATACCTTTACTAATGTTAAGGAAGACACCCACGCTTTTCTTTATAGTTATTTAAATAGTAGTCTATAATTTATATTCTACTTTTTAGTGCATCATTACATAAAAGCTTGTTATTAAAACGTTTTTTATGAATTATTTTTTTCAGTACTTTACATGTTTTATCTACAATAGAGTTACATGACTAAAAACCATTGCGCGCCTACTGAATATCACGTTCAGTAGGCGCGCAATGGTTTTTGAACGCAGCCATTACGTGGTCGTGATGGCGCAGCTATTGATGACGCGTGTGGTGTGGTTGGCTAGACATGCCTACTAATTCGGTCCAAATTTTAATTAATTCATAAAAAATCAATTAGGCATCCAATTAAGTCAAATTTAGTTTCAGATTGCATTGTCTTCATGTCTTGACCCACGTGCCAACTTTGAATCGTATCGGTCAAGTAGAACTGTCCGAATTTTCACTCCTGCGTTTCCATCTAGACAGACAGACTGTCGACAGACTGTCGACAGAGGAAGTGAGTTAAAAAAAAGCTTGTAAAAAAAAATTCATAAAAAACGTTTTAATAACAAGCTTTTATGTAATGATGCACTAAAAAGTAGAATATAAATTATAGACTACTATTTAAATAACTATAAAGAAAAGCGTGGGTCACTTTAGTATCTATTGGATACCTTTACTAATGTTAAGGAAGACACCCACTCTTTTCTTTATAGTTATTTAAATAGTAGTCTATAATTTATATTCTACTTTTTAGTGCATCATTACATAAAAGCTTGTTATTAAAACGTTTTTTATGAATTTTTTTTTCAGTACTTTACATGTTTTATTTACAATAGAGTTACATGACTAAAAACCATTGCGCGCCTACTGAACATCACGTTCAGTAGGCGCGCAATGGTTTTTGAACGCAGCCATTACGTGATGGCGCAGCTATTGAAGGTGATGACGCGTGTGGTGTGGTTGGCTAGACATGCCTACTAATTCGGTCCAAATTTTAATTAATTCATAAAAAATTAATTAGGCATCCAATTAAGTCAAATTTAGTTTCAGATTGCATTGTCTTCATGTCTTGACCCACGTGCCAAGTGTGAATCGTATCGGTCAAGTAGAAGTTTCCGAATTTTCACTCCTGCGTTTCCATCTAGACAGACAGACTGTCGACAGACTGTCGACAGAGGAAGTGAGTTAAATAAAAGCTTGTAAAAATTCATAAAAAACGTTTTAATAACAAGCTTTTATGTAATGATGCACTAAAAAGTAGAAAATAAATTATAGACTACTATTTAAATAACTATAAAGAAAAGCGTGGGTCACTTTAGTATCTATTGGATACCTTTACTAATGTTAAGGAAGACACCCACGCTTTTCTTTATAGTTATTTAAATAGTAGTCTATAATTTATTTTCTACTTTTTAGTGCATCATTACATAAAAGCTTGTTATTAAAACGTTTTTTATGAATTTTTTTTTCAGTACTTTACATGTTTTATCTACAATAGAGTTACATGACTAAAAACCATTGCGCGCCTACTGAATATCATGTTCAGTAGGCGCGCAATGGTTTTTGAACGCAGCCATTACGTGGTCGTGATGGCGCAGCTATTGATGACGCGTGTGGTGTGGTTGGCTAGACATGCCTACTAATTCGGTCCAAATTTTAATTAATTCATAAAAAATCAATTAGGCATCCAATTAAGTCAAATTTAGTTTCAGATTGCATTGTCTTCATGTCTTGACCCACGTGCCAACTGTGAATCGTGTCGGTCAAGTAGAACTGTCCGAATTTTCACTCCTGCGTTTCCGTCTAGACAGACTGACGACTGACGACAGAGGAAGTGAGTTAAATAAAAGCTTGTAAAAAAAAATTCATAAAAAACGTTTTAATAACAAGCTTTTATGTAATGATGCACTAAAAAGTAGAAAATAAATTATAGACTACTATTTAAATAACTATAAAGAAAAGCGTGGGTCACTTTAGTATCTATTGGATACCTTTACTAATGTTAAGGAAGACACCCACGCTTTTCTTTATAGTTATTTAAATAGTAGTCTATAATTTATTTTCTACTTTTTAGTGCATCATTACATAAAAGCTTGTTATTAAAACGTTTTTTATGAATTTTTTTTTCAGTACTTTACATGTTTTATTTACAATAGAGTTACATGACTAAAAACCATTGCGCGCCTACTGAACATCACGTTCAGTAGGCGCGCAATGGTTTTTGAACGCAGCCATTACGTGATGGCGCAGCTATTGAAGGTGATGACGCGTGTGGTGTGGTTGGCTAGACATGCCTACTAATTCGGTCCAAATTTTAATTAATTCATAAAAAATTAATTAGGCATCCAATTAAGTCAAATTTATTTTCAGATTGCATTGTCTTCATGTCTTGACCCACGTGCTAACTTTGAATCGTATCGGTCAAGTAGAACTGTCCGAATTTTCACTCCTGCGTTTCCGTCTAGACAGACAGACAGACTGACGAGGAAGTGAGTTAAATAAAAGCTTGTAAAAAAATTCATAAAAAACGTTTTAATAACAAGCTTTTATGTAATGATGCACTAAAAAGTAGAAAATAAATTATAGACTACTATTTAAATAACTATAAAGAAAAGCGTGGGTCACTTTAGTATCTATTGGATACCTTTACTAATGTTAAGGAAGACACCCACGCTTTTCTTTATAGTTATTTAAATAGTAGTCTATAATTTATTTTCTACTTTTTAGTGCATCATTACATAAAAGCTTGTTATTAAAACGTTTTTTATGAATTTTTTTTCAGTACTTTACATGTTTTATCTACAATAGAGTTACATGACTAAAAACCATTGCGCGCCTACTGAATATCACGTTCAGTAGGCGCGCAATGGTTTTTGAACGCAGCCATTACGTGGTCGTGATGGCGCAGCTATTGATGACGCGTGTGGTGTGGTTGGCTAGACATGCCTACTAATTCGGTCCAAATTTTAATTAATTCATAAAAAATCAATTAGGCATCCAATTAAGTCAAATTTAGTTTCAGATTGCATTGTCTTCATGTCTTGACCCACGTGCCAACTGTGAATCGTGTCGGTCAAGTAGAACTGTCCGAATTTTCACTCCTGCGTTTCCGTCTAGACTGACGACTGACGACTGACGACAGAGGAAGTGAGTTAAATAAAAGCTTGTAAAAATGAAGGAATTCCAACGAATTGTTTATTTTTTATCAATCAAAACAGTAACAGGAATATTGCAACACAGTAGCTGGGGCGCACCATGATTTTTCCCTTGGAGCCCATTGAAATTTTTTGTTGGGGCCCACCGAGATTTTTACATGGGGGTACACCAGGGTTTTACCTCGTAGACCGGCTGGCCAGTCCACCTCTGTAAATAAGGTTATATAATTATTTTTTCAGCGGCCTCCACAAGAAACAACTTGATTTTGTAATATAAAAATCTGTTTGTTGGTCTATTTGGTGAAATGTGACCTGAATTTGCTGAACATATTTTGTTGTGGCTTTCTTAGAAACAATCGCAATTAAGTTAAAAGAAAATTGTGCGCCAGCCGGTTGTCACTGTGCCAACACTTACATCCAATTATTCTTACTGTTGGAATGGTTTCAAAAATGGCAATACCTAAAAAATCAAAGTCAATGTCATAATTTCCTGGTCGCAATGTGTGCTGATGGTTGTTGCCCCTGTCCCTCGGG
The DNA here is from genome assembly GCF_028476545.2 of Physella acuta. Classification (NCBI taxonomy): domain Eukaryota; kingdom Metazoa; phylum Mollusca; class Gastropoda; family Physidae; genus Physella; species Physella acuta. The sequence continues at coordinate 60,970 of NW_026732706.1, read as the reverse complement.
AACACAAACATTTGTGAACAAACCAAACAAGATTGATTACTATAGAGACACGTTTCTTGATTGGTATTCAACAAAAATTAAATATCCCTTCAAGTGTTGGGATAAATAGACAATGTCCAGTCAGAGGCGTAGCGAAAGGGGGGGGGGGGGTGCGGACCGCACCGGGTGACACCATTTAGGGGGGTTACACCAAGGCAAAAAATAGCAAAATATATAGAGAAAAATTTAAGGGGGGGGGGGGTGCAAATCGAAAGTTTGGGGGGGGGGGTGCAAATCGAAAGTTTGAAAGTTAGGTGCCGCACCGGGTGACACCCGACCTCGCTACGCCACTGTGTCCAGTTGTACTCTCTATAGGGTTGGATAGGTCTACCATGTAGAGAAAAAAAAAACGCACATCAAATCTCGTAGACCTCAATGTGATGTATCACAATATCAAACCACGATAAAGAATGCAAGAATAGAATAATTTTATAACAATTTTAATGTATTCCATGTAATAAAACCATGTAATAGAACAAAAATAATTTTCTATATAATTGGAAGCAAAAGGTTAGGAAATGAAAGTGGTGTAGTAATTTTGTTCTTGCATAGTTCATTGCCAGATTTTTTCGCATCTACAGACTAGAGTTCTGAAGAACACAGTGAACCTGGCATATCATCACAACAGGAACAACACATTTTGTGAAAATGTTGAGCCCTATATAATGAGACACAAAGGCTGTAAAACAACAGATACTTTGAATGTGTGTAGCCTTGTGTACACATGAAGACTACCATACTTACAACTAACTTATCATACCTTTTACCACTTCTAAATTGGACATAAGTTTAAACCTACTATGACTACTAGATCAAGGTTGTTGTATTAGGACCTAGCAGGTCCTCTATACTAGTCTGCTGTATGACCTCAGTAGGACTTATTAAGTCATCTATATTAGTCTCCTTTAGGACCTCAATAGGACCTCTCAAGTCCTCTTTTCTAATCTGCTTTTGGTCCTTAGTAGGACCTCTCAAGTCCTCTAGTCTACTTTAGGACCTCAGAAAGACCTCTGAAGTCCTCTATCCTAGTCTGCTTTAGACCTCCAGTATTCTAATACACTAAATATATAATGATTTATAATTATGTAATATGAATCACTAACCAGGCTAAGGAAAAAAGAGCAACTCTTGTTTTTAACATAAACAAAATCTTAATCCAATGACAAATAAATGATAACATTATCAGCAGCCTACAAGGTAACCACACAAAATATTGTGTATTCATAAAAAAAAAAACTAGCAAGGTAACACAAAGGGTATCAAGGTATAAAAAAATTGAAAAACACCAGATGTAAATTATGCCATGTGGATCCCACCCTTCAGCTTATGCATGGGTGAATGGAGGGGGGTGGGGGTAGTAGGTGGTGTGGGGAGTATGTGGAGGGGGATGGGGACAACAGAAGGAAAATACCAACATAAGATCTGTTTGACTAAGAAAGCGAGGCAGTAGAGGAATGAACCAGTAATGACCAATTTATGACCACGTACAACCAGGTATGATCTGTATAACATTCGCCTGTTGACGCAACACCCAACAAAATGGATTGGCAGTAAGTTGATCAGGTGTTATAAACAGGTAAATCGTAAGTGCGTGATTAAATGGCATGATGTGAATAATCAGTATAGCATCTAAAACTGACAATAACAGTGTGAAAAAGTTAATACTGTAATCCATACAATTCCATTTTAAATTGATTGTAAATAACAAAATTTCACGACCTGTCTTACCAGGTGAAACAAAATTTCATCTTTTAACAGCAATTTTTTTTTAAACATTACCAGCTCAGTAAAAAAAGCTAACTCACTTAAGTTTAAGTTAAATAACCACACATACTTATCTACCAATAATATGTTAAATAAATAAATATAATATTTTTACATCACTTTGTTTTGAAATGTTTATCATACATGTGATATGTATTGAGTTTTTAATAATTAAAATAATTTATTAGAATGTCGCAACATAAGTTTAATCTTTCCCAATGAAATTTTCACAGGAAAACTTCAGAATGTATTAGTATTTATAATAAGCAGCATATATATTCCATTTTAGATTAAAAAAACATACATCTGTCATTAGCGTTACAAAATACATCTCATTCAATTAAATTATTGGGTAAAAAAATCTATAAAATACCCCACTGTACAATTTTACAATAGCCCACGAGAAAAAGCATGAGATGAAGATTTAAACACCTTCAATAAAATCTGTCGTTGCCATGTTGACCCGGGCGTGGATGGAGGCAGCTCTGTAGGTGGCCACTGCACCCAGGGCAGACAACCCAATCATCAGTGGGAACATACCTGGCCAGCCAAAGTAGGCCGTCAGCAGACCAATGATGGGCCCTTCAATGCATGTGCCTATGCTGCCAAACCCTGAGAAAAGACATTTAAAAGATTATTAAACAAATTATACCAAATGTATATTCTTGAGTTTCAAAATAAAAATAAAATTTCTTGTAAAGCCCATTTTAGTGAATATTATAGAAATACAGCTAGAATGGATTTACTAGAGTACATCATGCCATTATGTATAGTCAAAAAAAAAAATTATTTTCTATTTCTCTGTCATAACCAACCACTACTCTTAAAATTCAAGTTAAGTCTCTGAAATTCATAACAGTTTACTAGATAAATTCAAAGACTTGTGTGACAAAAAGACCAATTTATAATGGATATTTTTTTAGAAACATCACTATAATGGTATAATTTGAAATAAACTAAATATTTAGTGAGTTTAAAAAATATAACTCTAATTTATATGACATATGACCAATCTGTTCACAACTAAAAACCCAACAGAACACCAACCTGCTCACAACTTAAACACATAATGAGATGACATACCATTGACGAGTCCTATAGTGGCTGTGGCAGCATTTTTGTTTTGTTTTTCCACCAGATCAGCAGGTACAGTGCCACCTGAGGACAACAGACAACAGCTGTTTACAAATTATATTTCATTTACAGAGGGTCTCATAACATCCTGCCAGCGGATCTCAAACTATCATTCAACATGCCATCCAACTATTACAGTTCATCTCACATCAACATTCAATATGCTATTTCACTATTATAGTGCATTTTACACCATCAGTTGGGATGCAGAAAGACTCACATAACAAGATGTCAGGTCCAGCATTGAAAGCCCCAGCAATGAACATAAACAAGGAGTTGATGAAGACACCCCATGTGCTGGTTATAAGAAAGAGGATGAGTGCAACCGTGGAGATCAGAACAAACAATGCTATGCCTCGGAGTGTCTGCCCTTTGTAATACCTTAAAAAGAAAAGAAAATTACTGCTTACACTACTATCTACTTGGTAGATTTACAAATATTTATAAGGAGATTTATGTTCCATGTAAATGGTAACATAATTTAAAAATGCTTAATGTAACATTTAATGTAAAAACCTTAAATAGATACAAGCAACTTGATATTATTAAGAGACAAACAAAAAGTATTGTAAGTATTTATACATCACTCAGTCACAAAATCATTACAATTTCAATAAGAGACACAAATATTTACAGGAAATCCAGAACTAAGTCACATCAGTATATCAGTAAGATACTAGTATCACTTTATACAATAACACCATAACACAGGTACCCTAGTATAAGCTAATTAATAATTAATAAAAAAAAATACATGGTCAGGTACCCAATGCAATGAAAACATAACAAGAGTACCCTAATTTAAGCTAATTAATAACAAACAATAATACATGGTCAGGTACCAATATAATAATGTACGATGCACCTATAAAATCCTTAGGTACCCCTATAAAATCCTACGGTACCCATATGAAATCCTAAGGTACCCACATAAAATCCTAAGGTACCCATATAACATGCTAAGGTACCCATATAACATACTAGGATGACCAAACACAGCAGCAACATACTGACCTGTCCAAGGCAAATCCTATCAAGGCACTGCCTGTTACCCCTCCAATCTCAAACACTGTAGAGAATATCCCAGCCATACTCTTGGGGTAGTTTAACTAAAGTAAACAAAGAAAACTACACTTAATGTACACATTTAGAATACTATAAAACTGTCAACAAAAAAAGAAACAACAAAGAATCAACAAATATAAACAATTTGTATCAAAGTAGAAAAAAATATGTACAGTTGAGTACATAATTGTAGCAAATAAAAAAAAAAATTACGAGTTCATTATTGCATTTAATTTTTGGGTATTATTCCTTCATTTATCCTCATTTCTTTTATTGCCAAACTTAAGACACCAAAATGTTTTTTTTTAATTAGCAGCATCATAAGAATGATCAACAATCAACTTTGATGTGCCAACCCAGTGGGGGTAGGTGTCTAGGCTTCTGTTGGTTAAGAAATATAACATATAGGCCTATATTAAATATTTTACAAATGACATTACAAAAAATATGTTACTTTTCATTAGAATAATTGATATTTTAAAGTGGTGTTGAAAATGTGTCACAACATTTTAGAGGGAGAGAGGGCTGCCTTTTGTGATTACTTGTGACGATGTTGGTAAAAATCATCTTAAAACTGTTTTACGTCATTTACAGTCAACCCCTCAGTATGCATAACAACTTGTCTACATTGTCTTCATAAGAAACACTCCAGCTCTGTGTTATCTAAAATGAGGATTGTATTCTTCTTGAACTTACAGCTTGCAGTAAATACATTGGCAGCCACATGTACATGCAGTATCTGACTACCTTGAGGCAGAAAACAGCAATGGAAACTTCTGCTATCATTCTAGGGATTGAAAGAAGAATACATCAATAAATGAGGCTGGTCAGAGCAATGATGAAATTTAAGTCACAAAAATAAATATTTATGATGAAATCTAATTAAAAAAGTACTTAATACCGCAAATTATAAAATTAATGAGTTAAAATTTTAATATATAAAAATCAGAAAATTATGCTGTTTTTACTTATTTAATTTTTTAATAACACTTTAAGGAAATATTTTCAAAAACACTAATTTAAGTATTTCTATTTTGCGATTTGTATCTTTTAACTTCAGGTTTAATTTCTATTTGATTGAATCCAATAATTCATTAAAATTTGTTAATAAAACACAGCAATATAGAAGTTTATCTTACGGCATTCTCCACAAGTCAATCATCCTTGGTTTCTCTGTAACATTAGGATTCTTTTCTCCCTCCTTAGCTTTATCTACACCTAATGGAAGAATAAAATGGTAAAAATAAAACATAATTAGGATTATTTTCAATTTTAACACGTTTTTCTTAACTCAGCTTCGTGTGTGTTTGTTGTTAAAATTGACATCGAAAATTAGCCCACTTCTGATTGCTCTAGAGATCTGAAATTTGGCATGTAGGCTACTTTCGCCTAACAATTTCAGATGCAATCATAAAAACTAGCAATTAGAGACCGTAAGTAGCTTAATTTAATTACGCCCCAAGGACCATAAAATTGAGGACATGATTTCTAAAGATACCGACAAGACTGGAGGCCTATTGACACAGTTACTTCGGCCCCAATCGATGTGAGCGCGCTGGCCGTGATCGTATAGTGGTTAGTACTTCGCGTTGTGGCCGCGACAACCCAGGTTCGAATCCTGGTCGCTCAAGATTTTTAGTCTGTGTATTTATAAACACTTAGTAAAGTCATACTTAATCAAGTCATTAGATAAAGTAGAAAATAAACTATATAAAAAACTTTTTTAAAACCCACGTTTTTCATGTGTAGCAACGGACTAAAAAGGAGAAAATAAAATACTTAAAAAAAACTTTTTTAAAAAACCACGTTTTTCTTGTGGACTAAAAAGTAGAAAATAAATTTTTCTTTTGTGCTTCCTCGAGCTGTGCAGATTCTTGTGATGACTGACAAAAAACGTGGGTCGGGCAGATGGGTCGGGAAATTTGATGGTGAACGTACCCACGTTTTTTGTCAGTCATCACAAGAATCTGCACAGCTCGAGGAAGCACAAAAGAAAAATTTATTTTCTACTTTTTAGTCCACAAGAAAAACGTGGTTTTTTAAAAAGTTTTTTTTAAGTATTTTATTTACTTCCCTTATCAAGATCTGATACAAGAATAAAATTATTTTTAAAAAAAACATCATTAGGATACTTTTCAATTTCTACTTCCTTTATCAACTTCTGATAAAATATTAAAATAATTAAAAAAAAACATCAGTAGGATTCTATTCTATTTCTACTTCATTAATCAAATCTGGTAACAGAATGATTTTTTAAAAATGTATTCTTTTCTCTCCTGTATCGACTTCTGGTAAAAATGTAATAAAAATAAATTTTAATGTAATTACATTTACAAGAGTGTTAGAAAACTAATTTGAATATCATAAATCAGTTTACAAGTATTTACAAATCTATCTCTTTAATGCTAAATGTGCAATCAAAAGCTCTGGAAATTAATTTTTTTTTAACCAATGTGTCTGAAGCCACCTACTTCTGCCTGGGACTTCCATGTTCAGCTCATCAGGTTGGGTGAACAAAATTAACACCAGAAAGCCGAGCACAAACTAGAAAAAAAAATTGTTTCATAAAATTTATTTTAACTAAGAAAAATGTACTTATTCTCCTGTATATGAATTAGTTTTTTATATTACTTTTTAATAGTTTAATAGTTTAATTTAAAATTCAAATTACAAATGGGATTAAAATTTTTCAAACTCACAACAATAATGGAAGGGAAGAAATATACAGATCTCCAGCCATAAGCAGATTGTAGATAAACCTATTGATAAAATTATGTATTAGAGGCAAAAAGTAAAACAACAAACTTATATGATTTATCTTTACATAGCATGTGTCAATTAACGAATAATATAAGACAACTTCTCAGAGAACATGCACAGATAACTCATCAGTGTGTTATTTCAACTTCTGTGGTCTGTATTAAGGAAATCTTTGACACACTATATCACTAAGTTTTTCTCAACACACTTAAATTAATAATGCATGCTAAGGTAAGTAATTTTCAGGCAAACCAACTGATATCATTGTTCCAATGATGCCACCGGCAAATGCGCAGGTCCCAAACATGCCGAACATGGAATTCCTCACAGAGTCAGAGAACCAGCACAACAAACCTTTTGTGCAGTTTGGCCAGCACTGGCTCTAAAACAAACAAAAGTATAACTTAACAGGTTAACTGGCAGAAGCTTTACAATGGAATCTATAGACTTTTATTATTACAATCTGAATCAAAACATAAAAACAGAGTGAAAAATTGTATAGAATTATTAAAAACCTGAGCAGTTCCGTTTAAAAACAGCAACAGAAACCAGACAGCAAAACTTGAGAAGTATCCAAATGAAATCTGAAATTTAAAAATTATAGCTCTTTATTTAGAAAAAATTAATAATTGACAGCAGTAAATTTAAAATGGTAAATCCTAAAACAATGTTGCCTATACACTTCAAATTATTCTACTCTCTTAATCAAATCAAATAAAACTAAAAAAAAACAACATGAAAACTCCCCACAAACCATAGACAAGGCCGATAACATCATGCACACACCAAAAGTTTTACGTGCACCAAACCTGTCACCCAAGGGCCCCAGAAGAATCTGTAGATAAAACAAATATTTCAAAACTAATGATATTCTTATAAATTATAAATGCTGTAATTTCTTTAAATTTAAAACACATTTTTCCAGCGTTGTTTAAATACTCATCTTTCCCTATAAAATAAAATTTATTTAGCGTGTAAAATTTAAATACTTTAAAGAAAAACAATAAAACAAAAAAAAAGTCTTTTTTTTTTAAAACAGTATGATTTAAGTGATTGAAAACATACAATAATTAAGATGATACTATACCTGCATGAATGCATAGGGAAAAAGTAATGCTGTGTCCAACCATCCCAACTGTGTGTGGCTTAAATTCATAAAAGTGTGAAGATCTGCTTTGATCTACAATTACAACAAAACAATAAACTAGTCAGCATTATTTAATATTAGTTTTTTCTTATATATACTATTTTAAAAATCAAACAAAAGTTTTTAAAAATATAACAGATAAAATTCTATTGGAAGGAGAGTGTAACTATTGGAATCTCTATATCTTACCACTCCTAAAGGTTTACGTAGAAAATATGTTGAAGCATAGGCTAACCACCCAAGGCCAAATGCTATTATCTGTCGAAAACGTAATGCATCCATCTCTACCACTGGCCAGTCAGCACCAATATATTTAGATAGTAAGTTGCTAATCTAGCTCTGAAATTTTTGAAACATAATGGCATAGATGAATATAAAAAAACATGATGAACTAAAAGCTTTTAAAAATTTCATTCATATTTCAATCATGGTCTGATTTTGAAATTTGATTTCATTTCTTTTAAACATTTTTTTTCTACTTCTATACAAAAAGAAAAATTTGCACTTTTTATTTTATTTTAATAATGTAGCTTTGTATTACCACCCTAGTGACAACACTTGGAAGTAGCAAACAGTTCTAGCAAATTCTGTGTAGGCCTATCATTAGTTAACGCACTGTTAAGCTTAGTCTTTAATATTAATAATACCCGTAGTAATCTTGCTTGGTTTTTTTTTGTTATTGATCACCCACACCCAGGTAAATGAAAAATGTGGTTTTTTCCTTATAAACTAGCAACTTATTGGCCAACCTCTAACCAACTTTTAAAAATATAAAATTCATTCAATTTTTAATTTAAAAATAAAATCAAAACAAATAGGGCCTACACAAATGTATAGATTCTATATTACTTCTTCTTCTTCATTCTTAATTTTAGTGTTGGAAGGCATCCCCTCCAACACAATTACGTATATGTGTTAACTGGTTATGCGCCATTGAGGCCATTGACTCCTATTTCAGCCTGCTTTTCTTTTTGGATTTGCTTCCATAGCCATAGCCTTTGTCCAACCAACAACAAACTACAAGGCAGCAGTTGTTTGATTTTGGAGTTGTCTCTCCTAGAAGAGTGGCTATCCCCAGCTAACGAGCCTCATCTGCCCGAGGGTTCGAACTCGAGACATTTCAGTTTAGCAACCATGAGATTGCCTTTACCGACTTGACCACACCTACCCATAGTTCTATAATTAATATTCTTATTTCATTAACTGACTTGCCTAAAACTGTACATTTTCAGCAGAGTTCCAATGAGTGGGTGTTAAATTAAAATTATTATTGTAATTGTGTGAATGTGTGTGTGAGCGTTGGATGCAAAAAAGAACTATTACTACTTCCTGAAGTCCTAAACCAAACTTGGAACTTAATTCTTGAAACTCAACTAATTACTAAAGAGTAATAACACTACTAATAGTACTAGTACTAACTAAACTAACTAAAAACAAGTTAATTAAAAAGTCTAGTGACAATTTTAGCGCAATTTCCTTATGTTATCTAAAAATAGCTCTGTCGTAGCGTAAATCAAGAGCAGGGTTAGTAAAACCATTGGTTAGTTATTAAAACGTTTTTTATTAAAAAAAATTTCAGTATTTTACATGTTTTATTTACAATAGAGTTACATGACTAAAAACCATTGCGTGCCTAGCTACTGAACGTGATGACGCAGCCATTGAACGTGATGGCGCAGCTATTGAACGTGATGACGCGTGTGGTGTGGTTGGAAAAAATGCCTACTAATTCGGTCCAAATTTTAATTACTTCAAAAAATTTGTTGTGACCGAACGTAAGGATATTTTTGAAAACTTTCTTTGGCAATATTGTTCTAAATTATGACAGGAATCGATTGGTACATGTTTCAAGTCGCTAAGTGGTCTGGTTGCCGAGATATGGGCCAAAAACTGCATTTTTTCGAGGTTTTTTGGCTTTTCTGGGAAATCCATGAAAGAAACCCGGAATTTTTATGGCCTATCCCCATGTTCATCCTCGTAACTTGCTTAACATAATTGCTTTTGGAACTGAACTAGTAATCGATATTGCTTCGTTGAGGAGGAGATACGACTTAAAGCTGCGGACACAAATTCATCCATCCATCCATCCATTCATACATCCAGAAATGACGGGTTAATAAACGCAATTCTCCAGAATGGAAATTGCGCTAAAAAATTAAAAAAAAAAAGTCTAAGATTTTTAAGAAAGTTTGTGGAATTCTAATATTCTATTTTCTAGATCTAGATCTAGATCTAGACCTAGATCAGAAATCTAGATTACTAAATCTATAATCAACACAGCGATCGACAGTTATTTCTCATTGGGTTAATCATTTTAAAAAATAGGCTCTAACAATGTAAAAATAAATTATTACCTACTTTAAAACAGCGTTGTGGTGTGATGTGGACTAACTCTTGTTTCGATTTTATTTTAGTTATCATTAGTGACGTTGTAGCGGAAGTAAACAATAGCCGTCGCTGTTCCGACTTTAGCAATCATCTTCGAAGCAACTTTTAGTCGGGCTAAACTAAATATGCTAACCAGGGTTTCTTTCACGCTAAAATTCCGGGGGGGGGGGGGTGCACTTAAAGTTGCCTTTACATTTTCTATGTAAATTATATTTTTTTTATATTTCGACCGGAGTCGGGTACGCCCTCGATCCCGGAAAGATGCCAACAAAAAAAACTCACTCCCCCCCCCCCCCCCCAAAATAAAAATTAAAAAAAAAAATAACAGAATCCGTCATCATAATGAAAAATGCAAAGAAAGCTCGCTATGCCAAAGTGTTTGACTACTTGGAGAACATCAAACCAAACACTTGATATATTATTTAAAGTTTATTAAAATTATTGTCTATGTAAAGTAAAAGTCCAAATAGCCGAAGCTGGAAGTCTCAGTTTTGTATATATATCAGGGGCGGAACTACAGTGCCGCCAGACCCCGCAATGCGGGGGGGCCCAGACCGATTGGGGGCCCAAAAATCCTGGCTAAATTATTTAAAAAAAAATAAAAAATAAAAAATTAGGTGGAGGTCGAGTTATCTTTCTTCTACAGTTACAAACAAACACGATAGTCGGCAAACGTCTTTGAGAAAAATGCACAGACTATAGCTCGAGAGACCGCCAGACATATAATATACAACTTCAAAGACGTAGCCTACCGTTCTTTTTTGTGGCGTCGATTACAGAACAAAAAGCATTTTTATATTGTTTACATTATTAAAATACATATCTATGATTGTGTGTTTAAACTACTGGCCTGAATTCTACAAAAAATATAATTATTTATTTCGATCTCATACATTTATAATTGCGTTCATTTTTACTTTAACAACTGTATCAATAAACTTGTAAAAGTTTAAGTTATCTCCCTTCAGCAAAGCATCTGAAATTTGACTGCCGGCACGCTTTGAAATCGGGCTGGGGAAATGTTGCGGCGACTATCCTGGTTTTCTAGGCGACCGGAAAAAGTCGGCACTATTGATGTAGATGTTTATCGGCGCTTTCTTGTCCCCTTCCAATGAACCTTCCCAACTCTCTCCTTCCCCCCTCTCACCCCTACCCCTCACCTCTACCCCTCACCACACCCTTACTCTTACAATAAGATGTAATGCATAGATTAACGAACTACTGAACTGTAAACTGACCACTTCTGCACATTTTGTTAAAGACACTAGTCAGTAGTTGTTCATTTACCTGATGAATAGGGGCGGAACTACAATCCGGCCAGACCCCGCAATGCGCGTGGGGGGGGGGGGGGGGGGGCAGGCCGTTTAGGGGCCCACGGCTGACCAAAATTAATATTTTTTTAAAATTTTGAATTTAATTTTCGTGCATTTTTGCCATAATATTTGGTTTGTAAAAGAAAAACACTGTAGCTGCGGTACGATTATCTTTATTTTACAGTCACTATTCCACGCTCTTCCGCAAAAGATAAAATCCATTACACAAACTACAGTGTAAAATATAGGCAACTCTTCAAATTTGAATGACTTCTTTGACTCGTTGCCCCCCCCCCCCCCTTTGATAGCTGCTAAATAGAGGACACGTAACTGTTTGACCGATCCTCCAAAGTGTACTGTGGCGGATGGGGCAGGGGATGGGGACCAAAAAGGGAGTTCAAAAATTGTCGATACATTTTTTTACATATTTAAAACAGTTATTTATAGTTGTATTTTTAAACCATCGTCAAGGCCGAGTTCCATTTCCCTACAATCAAACACACGCTGTCGCCGGCAAAATTCTTTTTAAAAAACAACAAAGTCCATAGCACGAAAAGCCGCTACATATGAAGTGGGCTTTCTTCTTTGCGGCATTGGTAAGGGACCCGAAATCCATTGTACATTTTTCAATGTTAATATGTGTTTGTGATAGTGGTTGAATTTGTATCCTGTACTATCTTGTATCCTACAAATAATAAAAAAATAATATAATACTAGAAACTTCAGTTTTATATACGTTTACTTGTTTTTGCTTTTACAAGAAATATCATAGTAAACTTTTAAGGCCTATACTTGGAATTATCTCCCCTGAGTAAGTTTTCCAATGGGCGATGCTGACGTACATAGATCAAGGCGTTTTGTTGTCTCTTTCAAGTTTTTTCCCGAGCCGACCCCTATCCCATCCCTCTTTCTCAACCTCACAAGTATCGAGGAGATAAATGTATCGTTTATGAACTACTTCCTAACCGTACGATTCACCACTTCAGCACATTTAGTCAGACACTAGACAGCACTAGATCTAGTCAACAGATATTAATTTACTTTCATAGTATTAGGCACATCTAATTCACAAAACAGGGCAGGTAAGATTATTTTTTATATAATTTAGAAATTAATTAGAACGTTTAGAATTAATTGAACATTATTAATAGTCAATTACTATTTATAAATGACGTCATTGAGGTGGGGGTGTGTGAGGGTCTGGCTTTTTGTTAGTCCCCCCCCCCCTTCCCCTAAATCAGAAGGTTATCCGACGTGTGAGCTGGCCACATATAGTTGTACATGTGAAAAACATTGTTCTGTCTATTATGCATTACTGCATCATTCACCCAATCGCCATGAAAACTTGGGAAGCTGTTGAGTACAGCCCCGCAAAGGTTTCTGTCATAGGCCTAACATTTGTACATATTGGAGTGGGGACTCCTAACGGAAATATGTGATTTAGCGCCCCGTGATCCTGCATAAGCGGATCTGGTTACTACTTGAATACAACCGGCAGCAGTGTCATCCAGAGCGCATCACATATGAGCAAGTTGGCCCCCACAGACAGTCGTTTAAAAGTTCCCACAACACTAGGAATAAGTCTCGCTACAACACTCGATGACTACATCTAATTAGGTGTCGCACCAATGTTTCTTCCAGGGGGGAGCTCTGCCGGAAGAAACAATGTGTTGCACCCATCACCCGTGCAGTAATGTAACCGGTAGCTCCAAGAGCCCCGTGACTCCCCCTGACACCTGGGCCGTCGCCGAGGGACTTACAGCATGCCTTGGCGTGTAAGTTGGTAGTGTGGACAAACCCGCGCCCTAAGATCCAAGAAATGAACTGCCGACATTGTTAACATTTAATTCAACTTCTGGAAAACAGGGCACACGGTTGATAACGTTTTGATGAAAGCCTCAAAAATCGGCGTCAGTTTGGTGTGTTGGACTAGATTTAGAGAGTCCGTGCTCCTCACTTGGAAAACTGAAAGGGGCCAGCTCGTGTGTTGGAAAACCTCTGATTTATTCGTGTACCAGATGGAAATTAAAAAAAAAAAATTACAGCGACCCTTGTTTTCCATATATATCTATATCTATCTATCTATCGATATATATATATATATATATATATATATATATATATATATATATATATATATATATATATATATATATATATATATATATATATATATATATATATATCAGAGGCGTATCCAGGTTTTCGTTGTAGGGGGAGCGAAAAGAGCAAAAAAAGGCGCCGAATTTTTAACACGTTCTATATACGTGTATTATATATATATATATATATATATATATATATATATATATATATATATATATATATATATATATATATATATATATATATATATATAATTACTAGCTGTGTGTCATTACTTCGCTATGATGTAAAATAAATTGAAAGTAGCACTCTGAAGAAATAAGAAAAAAACACCATGTAGGCCGACAAAACAAAAATTGTATCAATCTAAACAAAACAAATATACACACACTACAACCAAAAATAATGAACGTAACACAATCTGTTTTGTAATTCTTGTAAGAAATTTTCTTATAAATAATTCCTGGGAAATTATTTAAGACAAGTGAAATATGGGAAATAATCACTCACTTAATATAAATATGTATATATCTACACATTTAACTATATAAAATGTCAAAACAAATAAATAACTACTTTAGAATATAATAAAATTGTTTAACACTATTCGTGTTTACAAATGTTTTTGTCTATAATCAGAATTTAATATATCGTCATCATAAATGCTAAAGTATTACAGCATAATGAAAGTTTTTAAAATCAGAGTTGGTATAAAACCACGCTTTTCGAATGAATTGAAAACATCCGGAATAACAACCTACATTTAACTAAAGAACGGTAGTTTTAGTTCAGATCATTATACTTTTAATTAACTACTGCTTCTTTGTGTTCCTCAAAGATCATTTTTTTACATAGTGATATATATGGGTTAGATCACAGAGTTTTACGTTTAAAAAGCTAATTTTTTTGGCGGCATGGTACTTTGGTACATCATTACGCGTTTTTCTACATGTGCTTAACATATAAGTTCGGGGTGGGTTTGGGTGTTGGGGGTGGGTTCAACTTCATTCACCACTGTCCGGTCACTTTAGGTCAATTATCCAACCCAGTGTATAGGGCTGGTAAGTAGGTCACCAACCAGTTCTACTGCTCAATAAAACCTGCATGAGCCATAGAACTGGTTGGTGACATACTTACCAGCCCTTTACCCAGGTGTGACATTAATGTCGCTCTACACAATTGTGGTGGTGAGGTGTTGGGGGGGGGGGATAACCAACTCATAGTGAACATAGAGTCAGTTTTTAGATGACTGTTCTTAACATACATATACATTACACAAATATATATATGACTTTGTTGACCTTGTCAAAATTCCCCCACCACTACGCAGTTTGCTCATAAGTAAATTTAAATAGAGGTGCCACATCAGTTGTATTTGTTTCTGTATTGTAGTTTTTTTTTTAATTAATCGCACGATTCAAACTGTATATATAAAGTAAATATTTGTGAAGTTTTATGTATAACATTTTCTAATTCAATTATTCGTAAGCAAATACATTATACAGTTGCCTTAAACTTAACACCCCTCTTGCCAAGTGGTACTACCCGTAGAGGTTTTTTACTGGACTAGTACAATAACGCTTAATTTCTGCACAAAAAGAAATCTTGTGATTTACATAGATGTGTCGACCAAAAATAATTTTTTAACAAATATCATTGTTTAAAACTTTGAGTTTAAAAAGTTTCCAAAAAGGCGCCACTTTGCTGAAAATGGCCAGAGGGGGAGCGGCCGCTCCCCCTGCTCCCCCCCCTGCGTACGCTACTGATATATATATATATATATATATATAAATAGGGGCCCAAAAAAAAATTCTGCGGGGGGGCCTTTTTTTCTAGTTCCGCCACTGATATATATATATATATATATATATATATATATATATATATATATATATATATATATATATATATATATATATATATATATATATATATATATATATATATATATATATATATGAGAGAGATACTGTGTGTGTGTGCAACATTTACATTTATTTGGTATGGGTCATCGTGATGTGTGTGTGTGGCACAAAGCCACACTAGGAATAAAACCATTTGAGGGAAATGCAATTTCTTTTTTTAAATATTAGCTGACCTCATTCCACTTTTGATATATAGATTGATTTTTATTACAATTTACGCAAAGGTATTTTTAAATTGGAAAAGAATTGGAAACATTTTGTTTCACAAAGCATTTGAAATATAATGAAAAAGTGTGGCGTCATACTTTCCAAAAGTAAGAACCCCGTCCATTCGCCAAAAGGTCTGTAAAAGCCTCGTCCCCTTCAGTAATGCAGCGTTAGGCAACATTATTTAAGGTTTATGGTCCATAATCAGCCTCATAATAGGCCTGTGGTATCCTTGATACTTCCGGGGGCGGTGGGCGATGGTTAAAGTACATATTTTCTAAATAAGTTTAATCTTTTCTATTTCGTCGAAGGCCGAAGGGTGGGGGCGTTGGTCTTACTTTTCGGGACATTGCTCATTCTCTCCCCCCCCCCCCAGAATGCAGATGCCTGAAAGAAACACTGGAAAGTCTAATAGACATTGCTAAATGTGTGTTGATGCTTTTAAGAGGTAGCCAAAGTCGAAATTGAGGAGCTATTAAAAATTACGTCGGATTGGAAATTTAGCCCAAATTATGTATGATCCGCTTTTGTGTGTAGCTGACCGACCATGACTGATTTTTAAGGCGTACTTCTCCAAAATAAGTCTTTACCAAATAGTCTTATATTATACTGAAAGGCATTAGCATTGCAATAATAGTTCTTTCCTTTCGCGGAATGAAGTAGTTTCGCATTCAGATAAGTGTTTACCCTGCCATGGTAAGTAGCATAGTAATTTAGTAGTTAGATCTAGGAAATATCTATAATCGAGTTCGATGTAGCATAAGGCAGCAGTAGCATTTTTTTAAAGAAAAAAAATTCTATATAAAAATCAACTGGAAGCCCTTTCCATTTGTTTTCTTTTCTTTTTTAGGTTAATAGCCTACACATTTTTATACCTTTTGATTTATAAGCATAATTATTTCTAACGCAATGGACAGGGGAGATAAGTTTGCTGACATAAGGTTATTTGCATCAAACGTATATTTCGTTTACAACATATTTATGGATAATACAAGACATGAACATTTTCGAAGATGAGCAATAACATCTTTTATCGTTTACAGTTATTAAATTTAATGATGAAATTACAAAAATATTGATTTGGCCTATTAACTAGGTCATTCTCTCGATCTGGGTACGGGGGTATCCCAGAATTCCTTTTGACTGTGGAACGGAAGTGAAAGACCCAGGGGATTCCCTTTCACTCGTTTTCAATGGGATGAAAATTCAAGCTTTGTTCGAATATTCCAATAATTTTAGGCAGAATTCATGTGTAAATGATGTTTGCATTCTTGTACCATATATTGATGTAACAATTAGCTGTTTTGGAAGTCATATGTAGGTACTTCTCGCAAGAATGAAATGTGACCTAAAACAATCGATCTTTGCCGACTACGTTTCTGCCCTCGCATTCTCGTTAAGACAAGTTTACTGTGGTGTGTAGTTAAGTAGTTAAGATCTTGATGCTTGAAAGCAGCATACTAGATCTACCTTCGGTGTTAAGTATTAATGTAATTCTTGAATTTTTTCTATTGTGTTTTGTGTGTTTATTATGTAATAGTGTGAACTGTTGAATGAATGAGTCGTTTTACTCAGTTCTGAGTTTTACAGTTGTACCGGATTCTTCAGGTCTCAGGTCTACTCTGACTCCATCAACCAAGTTAATGAAGTTTCTCTACTTTATTAAATATTATTAATGCTAAAATAATGAAAATATAGATTCTAGTTTATTGATCAAGATCATTGTGTTTGAGTTCATGCTGATTTCTTAGCATTACCTGACAGTGCTGCTTTATCTCCTTTTTACTTGACAATCTGCATCATGACATGTTCTAGTCTAGATCTAGATTTTCTAGATTCTAGTCTAGAATTTAGTCTTTAAGCACATCAAGGCTCAACACTAGATCTAGTCACTACTGAGGGTGAGTAGTAGATCTACTAGTAGACATAGAACAGCAGTACTTCACTGCATTAAACTAGAAACCTACATTTATTTAGCTGAACTTTATTATCCTCAGTGAACTACCACTAAACACATTTTATAGGCCTATATTGTTTTAGTATTTTGAGGCCTAGTCATTTGTCACTAGGCTAACCAAACAATCTTTCTTTTTTTGTCAGCCTAGCCTAGGCAAATTATATCTATGTAGGCTACGTATTACCTTTTCCCATAGCATTCACTTTGCTAAATGCAATCCTCGAGTATAGCCTTGAATCACAATGGGTGAGAATTGGACCTACCATTAAAATCACAGTTTGTAAAACTGATTAGGTCTAGATCTAATACAACCTTAGCCTAAGCTACATCACATAAATTAAGTTGTAGGCCTATAGTAATTTGTTAATCTATGTCTAGATTTTTATCACTCATCATATTTCGAAATATTGTTTAAGCTTAGCCTATAGAAATGAGGTTGAATATGGTCAATACATGCGTAATCTAAAAATACTTTAGATTTTCTAGCCTGGTTTTTTTTTTTTAGAGTGATAAGCCTATGTAAGATGGATAAATTTCAGTTGAGTGTTTTCTTTACTTTCACTAACACACGACAATAGTTTTTATGTAATGTGAGTGAGGTGATAAGGGAAAGTGTTTCATTTAGTTCTAGAACAACTTAAACAAAGTGGTTTTCTTGTTTTTTAATTGGAATTTAATAAATAAAATTTGCATTTCATTCATTAGTTTGCAGTTTGTTCATATTTTATTGTGGGTGTGTTTTTTATGTTTTTAAATAGTGAGCAGGTTTTTTTGCATTATTGACAAATTACCTCTGTCAGTAGTGTTATGGGCCTTATGCAGATCGAGACTGGTCGATTTCTATATACTGTATTTTGAATAACTGCAATGGCTAACATTTATTCTGTATAACTTCCAACCTACATGATTAAGACAGCAACTTTTCTCTATTTCTGTTACCAGAATTGATTTATTTTTTATCACAGATTTAAAAAATGCAGTTGAGCTCTGCTGTACACCCTTGATTTTAGTTGGTCCATTTGAAAATTTTCCTTTTCTGTTTATTCCCCCAGATATCTTTTGATTAAACATGGAGGAAGTTACAGACCTTGTTGACCCGGTAACTGGCACAACAGAAGCTTTGGCAACGGACATTATGCCAGATTCTTTAGAATCTTTTCTCAGTGAACAGAAAGAGAAGCCAAGAGAGTTAAAAATGATAGAAAGTGATATTTTAGAGTTGGCCAACACCGTTGGGGAAGAGATGGAGGAGAATTCTGTGGATGAGGCCAGTTTGGCCACTGACCTGGCATTTTTAGCTAGCGCTGAAGCTAAAGAGACTACTGGGGATGAAGATGATCCTGGCCTTTCCTTTCTTGTGGGGGAGGGGAAGATTGATGTCAATAATGATGATCTAGCATTTCTTGAGGAGCAAGATCTTTCAGAAGGCAGCTATACAGAGGAAGAGGATGAAAATACAGAATATGAATCGGAAGAAACTGAAGAAGAGGAGGAGGGAGAAGAAGAAGAGAATGAAGATAATGATGCAACAGAAGGGGAGGATAATACTGAGGAGGATGAGAAGAAAAATGATATGGAAGAAGATGGTGTGTTTGGACAAGTTTCATTTTATGATGAAGAATCTGCTTCAAGTAATTCTTTAGATGTTGGAAAACAAAAACAAAAGAAAATTGACAAAAAGGCTAAAAAGTCTAAAGGTAAAAAGCGTAAAATGAGTTTTCCTGACAAAGGGAGAAAGAAGGCTAGAAAGAAGAGAAAGCTGAAAAGGAAGAAGTCTAAAAATGATGACGATGATGATGATGAACCAGATGACAAGCTACTCAAAAGTGGAACAACACTAATGAGGAGAAAGAACATTAGGTCTGTAACATTTTCCTATTTAGTTATTTGGTCTTGGAAGATCACAATTTATCATATTTACATTAAATAGTATATTATTCAAGGTTTATCTTCAAACTTTATAAAGTTCAAAAGTTACTTTACCATTTTGTTCTGTTTGCATTAATGTTGATAATGCCAACAAGCTGGTTGTATGTACTGCAAACAAAAACCTATTACGCTCCAAATTTGATTAAATGTAACTTGGGTAATGAATTCACAGATCTATTCTCAAAGAAAAAGACTTGGACAAGGATATGCTTTCAGCTCAGAATGAAGAGTTGGAGCGTCAGAAACGTTTAATGGAGCTGAAGAAGTCTCTGCTGCGTGAAAATGCTGCTGCCGGAGCTGCGGCCGCTGCTGCCAAAGCTGCTGCAGCGGCTGCTTCCAGTGCGGCTGCCTCTGCATCAACTTCTGTCAAAACTGCTACTGCCTCTACTGGCACATCAACACCAAAGGAAAAAGATTCTCAGTTAAAGTCCTTACTGCAAGGTATGGTTTTGAGTCTTCAGGAAATGTTTGTTAAACCATAGGCTGACTTAAATACTAAGGCTAAAAATATTCTCATATGATTATGTAGTTTAGATTGCCATTCCTGATGCAGTTTTATTTTTCGTCAGTGTTATCTTAATTTTCTTAATGTCTGAATTTTAATAATTTATATTATATATTATAATTTATATTTTCTTTTTTTTTTTTTAAATAGAAGCATAATTTTAAAATATGTATATAAATATATTTTTAACATGTTTATAGTTGCTGAGGAAGAGGCAGAGAAGGAAGCAGAAAGCAAAGAGAGAAAGCTCTTGGATAAAGAAGTTGTGAAAGTTAAAAAAGAGACCAGAGAAACTTCACCACCCTCAGGTTTTAGTATTTTATTTTGTCATTAATAACATACAAATGAGTGTTCTTCTGAATGATTGTAACACATTTTGTTTTTAACATAAACATGAAATTTCCTTTTCTTATTTCTAGATGTGATCACGTTGAGCAGTGAGTCTGAGGACTCTGATGATTATGATGAAGATGATTCAGATGAAGTAGTTATGGTTCCTAGTGATGAAGGTGAAGAAGATGATGAAGACCCAGAGGATGTCAACAATGGAGGAGCACACATAGATGATGCTTTAAACCTTCCTGATCCTGATGGCAGGGTCAAGGTCAATATAGGACATCCCCCTGATGACCCAGATATATATCTGGCTGCACAAATTGCACAAGCTATCAAGCCACATCAGGTATGGATGTTAAAAATCTTTTGCTGTTTACCTTTGAAATTATCGTATCCTTATTTTTTAGCACTAAAGAAAATAAAATCGTGACATTAAATTAATGATGAAAATTTTTCTTATAAAATTAATAAGATTGTAGTTGAACTTCTTTGATAATTAAATTTTATAAATATATATTATCTTGATCAAATGTTTTTAGGGTCTTGTAAAAATGTTGATTTAGATGTATATTATTGAGTACATTTTTGTTAGATTGGTGGAGTGCGGTTTCTTTATGATAACATGGTGGAGTCACTAGAGAGATTCAGAACCACTCCAGGATTTGGTTGTATACTTGCCCACAGTATGGGTTTAGGAAAAACAATTCAGGTAAATAACAGGCTCATAACTTCTATATTCCATTAGTATTTTAATTGCTAACCATTAGAGCATTGGCTGATACAGTATTTTTTTGAAAAAAAAAAATATTTTTTTTCAGCTTTAGTAATTAAAAAAATAATTTCTAATCATACATTTTACAGCTAATATCTTTCATCGACATTTTCCTGCGCTGCACTGGAGGTAAGCTGGTTCTGTGTATAGTACCTATCAATACTCTACAAAACTGGCTGGCTGAGTTTAACTATTGGCTGCCACCTAAAGAGAAGCTTCACCCTGATGATAACCTGACTCAGAGCAGGACTTTCCAGATCTATATTATCAATGACAGTTTAAAAACTACAGCTGCCAGAGCTTCAGTAGTAGGTGAGACATGTGCACAGCACTTTTATGCTTTAAAACATACAACTGAGGTTTCTGCATCACTTAGATAAGGTTCTTTGGGGGGAAATTTTTTTTTTTTTTAAAGTTGTTTACATTTTATTTATAAAAATTCTTTGTAGGAAAATGGAAAGAAACCGGAGGGGTGCTATTGATGGGGTATGAAATGTTTAGACTTTTGTCATCTAAAAAAGTCGCTCCAAGTAAAGCCAAAAGCAGGTCAAAGAAGCCAGTAAAACCTGAAGTTATAGATGTTGAAGAAGAGGATAAAAATAAAACCCTCATGATTGGTTAGTATTCTACTATTGCAATTTATGTATTTTCATATCGAGCCTAATTGTTGAGTAGTTTTCAGTTTAGTTTAATTCTACGCTCATAATTTCATTCCATCGTAATAATTCTTAACCATTTTATTCCAGATATGCATGGAGTTTTAGTCGACCCTGGTCCTGATTTAGTTGTGTGTGATGAGGGCCATCGAATCAAAAACAGTAGTGCTGCAATATCTCAGTCACTCAAAAATATAAAAACAAGGTAAGAATGGTTTTTATTCTTTCACCTAATAGACTAATAAATTTTGCTCACAGTACACTGTTGCATAAAATAAAAATAGTATTTTAAATATTATTAAAAATAAGCCTGCATGTTTTCTGCTTATTTTTAAGTAAGTATTCTCATATGAGATTATCATGAACACTTTTAAAAAAATATTACCCAGAGGTAATAAATAAAATGGTTGGCCATAAATACAACATGCCTTCAGTTTTTCTACATTTATTCAATATTAATGCAATTTGGACTATTTTTTTTAATAGGCGTCGTGTTGTGTTAACTGGTTATCCACTACAAAATAATTTAATGGAATACTGGTGCATGGTAGACTTTGTGAGACCCAACTTCCTTGGTACCAAAACTGAATTCAGCAATATGTTTGAGCGCCCTATAATGAACGGCCAGTGTATGGATAGTACAAATTCAGATAAGAAAATAATGAGACACCGCTCCTATGTCCTACACAATTTACTTGAGGGTTTTGTACAAAGGTAAGTTGCATATCTACCTAATATAAAATGACACTGTAGAATTTTAAGTAATTTATTGTTGAGGGAATTTTATCTGCCCTATAGATAGTGAGGTCATAAAGGGGAACTTAATTTCATTGAGGGCTTTTTTTTTTCAGGCGTGGTCACACAGTGCTTCAGCTTAGCCTGCCACCAAAAACAGAGCATGTTTTCCTTGTCCGCCTGAGTCCAATACAACACAAAATCTACTGTGAATTTATGAATGCCATATCGGAGTCTGGTCTTTGTTCTTGGGCTAATAACAACCCTCTCAAAGCTTTTGCTGTCTGTTGTAAGGTAAGGTCTCCATTTCCATTGCAAAATATTTTTAATTATAACTTTTTGTGTGTAATTTTACCCAAAATATTTAAATTAAAATTTTACAGTTTAATTCTGAAACGTATCTGCTCAAGTTTTTATATTTACTCAAATAAATTATGTTTTCTGTCTCTGTTGATTTTTAAATACTTACAGTCAGTCAAAATGGATCCATGATTTTCACTCTGGTTTAATTGCTGTCTTGTTTTAGATATGGAACCATCCTGATATATTATATGATGTCCTGACCCAACACATCGCAGACAAGGATAATGACCTTGATATTGATACTGGTGAGGGTGGCACAAACAAAAAGAAAAAGGTCCCAGGTCTAACCAAAGCTGCGTCTACACTGTCATTGTCTTCTGTTGATTCAGCTGCCACCTCTACACTAACACCTTCAGCCTCCACTGCTTCCTTGGGCTCAATGGCATCTGAGGGTGGAAATGATAAAAATCCTATAGTTTATGACTGGGTGAGAACTACTTTTTTTTTTTTAAATTTAATTTATAAATTAACTGTTAAAATGAAGAAAAAATGATTAAAACATAAGTTAATGTGAATTCAATTTGGTTTTTTTTTTTTTATATATAATTATTGATTCTTTGCTAGAAATAGATCATGAAGCAGATCTTAAATATTTAAAAATGGGTTGTTGTTTACAAAATTGTTTTTTTTTCTTTCAGGCTGAACCTTTGATGAAAGACTATGTTGCTGGTCTCCTAGAAAACAGTGGCAAGTTTATGATAATGAACTCCATTGTAGAAGAATGTCTAGCTGTTGGTGATAAGGTTCTGATATTTAGGTACACAATGTTTCATTATAAATTCATTGCCTTAACTGTAGAGCACTATTTTAATGTAAATTTTGTGTGTTGATATTTCTGATCGCAGTTGTTCTTGCAGTTTGGAAAATCTTGATTTATATATCATTCATTTTTCCATAGTCAAAGTTTGCTGACGTTAAATAAAATAGAAGAGTTCATGGGCAAGTTAAAGGTTCCCAGACCTGAGATTATGGAGAACTGGCAACGCAACAAAACATATTTCAGTAAGTTACTGTCTTTTTCCAGACTACTTAAAATTAATGCCATTTTATAAATTTTATTCTGATTAATTGTTACCAAGTATATTAAATGTATCATCTGAACTAATTTTAATATTGTGTTTCTAGGACTGGATGGAAGTACATCAGCCCAAGATAGAGAGAAGCTTATCAATCAGTTTAATGATCCAGAAAGCAATATTTGGGTTTTTCTTCTCTCAACCAAGTAAGTGTTGTTGTTTTTTACAGCTCTTGACATCCAATAATTTAAATAAAAAACACTTGTTTTATACCCCTAGACATGCTACCTAGTTTGCTGGATTCAGGAAAAACATCTTTGAGTGTTGATAATTTTTAAAGCTTGAAAATAACTAAATATTAATTTACAAACCACGCAACAGAAATGGGGGTGGCCTACTAACTCAGTATGTTTTATATCAAACACTTTAAATCTAGAAATCAGTCCTAAATGTGTGCTAGCAAGTCGTGGACCTAGAAATTATGCACCATTATCTCACTAGTCATTTCTGCTTTATTTAATTGTAGTTAAATTTAAAGTTAACTCACAATTACATACTGTCTGTTTTTCAGAGCTGGGTGCCTAGGAATCAATTTAGTTGCTGCTAACCGTGTCATTGTTGTTGATGCCTCTTGGAACCCATGTCATGATTGCCAGGCTATTTGCCGTGTGTACAGATTTGGTCAGATGAAAAACTCATACGTCTACAGACTTATAACAGAAAACACACTAGAAAAGAGGATCTATGATCGACAAATCAACAAGCAGGGAATGTCTGGTATGTAAACTTAATATACATCTTGCAAGTTTTCTGTTAAACTATCACATTTCTTGTATTTTACACCAAGTATTTTTTTTTTTGTTCGTTCTTTGTCAAATACATAGATAATAACATTGATTGATTTTTCAACACAGACAGGATTATTGATGACATGAACCCAGAAAACAAACTAACACGCAGACAAGTGGAGAATTTGCTTGATTTTGAGGTTAGTGTTCAGTTTGAAATTTTAATACTGTCCATAAAATAAAAAATACATGTGCATCATGTTTCACTTTCCAGTGTTTAATAAATCTTTTGCTTCATAAATGATTGCAGGACCAGGAGTATCCACTTGTAGATTTCTCTACAGCTTCCACCAAATACAGCCATGATACAGTCTTAGTCAATGTTCTAGAAAAACATGGAAAGTGGCTGACTAAGGTATATATTTTTTAAACTTTGTCTCTCATTAATATAACATTCAACTCTTTACATGTACTGATCAGTTTTTTATGGTTTCAGCAACCATTTACACATGAGTCACTGCTGATTGATCGCAAGGAGCTGAGATTGTCTAAACGTGAGAAAAGGCTGGCCAAAGAGGGTTATGCAAGGGATAAGAGAATGAATGTGACATACACACGACCAACGTATGCAGCATATTACCCACAACCTGGAGGGCTGCCCAGCAGATTGCCCTTAAATAGCAGATACAAGTATGTTATAATTTAACAGAAAAATACTAGATCAGTTTGTATGAAATGTTTCTAATATTTAAATGTTTTCTTAAAAATCTGTTGTATAAATTAAGCATTAGTCTAGTTTTTAATTGAAATAGTTTTTTAAATAGACAAAAGATTTTTTTGTTTTGTTTGAACAGCAGTTAATGTTGGTATTCTATTTTTTTAAGCTATGCTGCATTCAGACGTGGCCCCATTGTCCGCCCCATCGCCAGTGTTCGCCCCATGATAGCCGCTAATGTTCAAAATGGTGGTGAGAAAATCAAACAATTTGGTGGTCAGCCCTTAAGGCCAGGAGTGACCATCCATCAGGTCATCACAACAACAGGTTTGTATTAAATTTTTCCCCTACCTTTGATGTCAGATTTTAAAACTATCTGAATGATGCATTAGTCAAGCATTTTTGACAAAAGCCATTGTGTTTCCAGATATTGTTTTGCCTGGGACAAACACAGGCACACAAGCTGGTGCGTCTGTTAACAATAAAATAGGAGCAGGTGAAAAAATTTTAGTCATCAAGACTCCCAAAGGTGTGTACATCAGAACTAATGATGGGAAGATGTTTGCTGTGAGGTCAAAGACGGGGGCAGGCCTGACCGACATTGGGGGAACATCAGGTGTGACCACCACGACAGCCACAACTACATTCACTTCTGCTGGTGGGAATCAAGGTAATATCTTATTGAATGACCCTAATCTTAACAGGTCAAATAACTTCGTTAACTGAACCGGAAGTCTGAAGTCTATTTTGAATCAGATTTTTATAAATTGTGCTGTAAAAAATTTTGAGAGAATAGCTTTATTTTTAAAAACCACTAGCAGCCAATTTTATATTTAAAAACACTTCATTTATCTAAGCATAATGTGATCAATAAATTACGACATATAAAAGTATAAATAAATTTTCAGATAGAAAATATAAAACATTTTCTTATATCCATTAGTACCCTCAGAGTAAGATTCTATCGTGAATTTCTGAATAATTAGTGTGGGGCTGTGTGATTTGTTTTGGGTGATTATTTATCAGGCAGTTTTAGAGAAAACATATTTGGTAGTTATTTTTAAAATTAGTGGCAGACTAATCATAGTGGCTTACAAGTGATCTTCAAAACTTTAATTTCCTAACAAATTGGTTTTAAAGGAAAAGAAAGTGGAACACTTCTACTTCCATTTAGCTGAGTTTAGTCATCTCAAAACATTGTAATTTTAACTATAAATAGTATAGCAATTCAGGACAAAACAGTAACAGGTTTAGTTGCTGAAACCCACAAAATAATCATATAATTACCCTACACTTTATTTTTTAATACTTTTAAAAACCACATATGTATTCAGGCACTACTTTGTGTAGCATTTAGCTTTATTGAGACTATGGGTCAAACATTTATAACATGTTTATTTAAAGACATTATTTCTGTAGGATAATTTGTGTTGTACCCCATTGTTATATTTATGAAACTTTTTTTTTTCTCCTCAGTGTTTATAACTCCCAGTATGAACATAGGTGCTGGTGGTAAAAAACCACCTATCATTATTGTAAGCAACAAGAAAGGAATGCCCATTACCATGACTAGAGGAGGTAGCATCATACGTACTTTACCTTATGGAACTACTAATATTTTGAACTCTTTAAAACCTTCCATTTTGAGAACAGGTTAGTTTATACCTAACATCGATGGAGTGATCCCAAATATTGTGATCAAAATTATTTTTCAATGGTTATAATCCCATATGCAATTTATTTTTAGGTATAAATAAATCTGGTGACAGCACAGTACTGACAGCTAGCAACGCTATTAAATCCTCTGCTTCTACTTCAACGGGAGAAAAGGTGACCTCCCTGGCTGATTTGATTGCCAGCGAAGACGAGGACTCTAAAGGTAGTGGTGAAAAGAAGATGAGTGACGGCTCCACCCAGGCTGAAGAATCTCCCCCCAAGAGACCTGTCATTGTCCTCCCATCCCTGGCTGTCAGAACACCCAGGCCACTGTCCAGTATCCAGTCCTCCACCATAGCCACAACCTCACCTGGCGGTGGAACTGTGGTCATCATGCCCACAAAACCAGTCGTTTCCATGGGAACTAAAAGAGCCCCGAAAAATCCACGTCCCAGAAAGAAGGCCACAAGTAAGGACAGCCCTTCTCCCAGCACCGTGGAAGAAATCAGGGTTGGGCCAACAACCAAACAGAAAGGAGTGAGCCTGCTCTCTAATATGAGTGTGGCGTCCACCACTAGCACACCCTCTGCTAGTGCCTCGGGAACCATAACCTCTGCTTCCACTGCTACATCACCTAGCTCAGCAGCAGCTTCAAGTAAGTCATTTTGGTGTTCAGCACATTTTATTACACTTGTGTTTATTCCTTTTACATTTCAGCTTTTTGTAACAAACTATAGGGGGGGGGGGCTATTATTGTTTATTCAATTGCATAGTCATGCTGTGTAACCTGTTCTTTTTCATGTTATTCTTTTTTATAATTATAAGCGATGATCAATTCTTTTATTAAACCGTCATGATTTCTATTTCCAGACCCAATACCAAGTACAACAACACAGGCCCAGACACCAACTTCTTCTGGTCCACCTGTCCAGACCACACCAGAATCTCAGCCCAAGGCACCAGCACATTCATCTGCATTCCCAGACCTCAACAGCATGTGGCAAAGCAATTTTGGTGCCTCATCCTCCCAAAACCCACCCAGTGCTCCTGTAAGCACCAACAGCTACAGTGGAGGCATGATGATGCCCAACTCAACACCTGCGCCAATGTCCGCTGGTCAAGAAAATAGCAACATTGACAGCAGTTCAAATAGTTCAAATCAAAATATTATGACTGGGTCCAATCAAATTGGCAACTTCAACAGTTCTCACAACACAACCAATCAAGGATACAACAGCATGAACAATCCATACATGACAAGTAATATGAGCCCTTACGGTATGGGCCCCCCTCCGTCAATGATCGGGCAAGGGCTGGGATCAATGCAGCATCATATGCCACCTTATATGCATTCAGGCTTCATGCCCTCACCTCCTGGATCATTTAGTCAAAGTTTGCCCCCTCCACCATCAGATCCAGTGTCTAACCCATCTCACCAGGGCAGTATGTACGGCTCATCTAATTCTCAGTTCTCATCCTTTGGCCACAGCCAACAAAACCCTCCACCTTTTGGCGCCAGTGGCAGTAACTTCCAGGTCCCAAGCAACTCCACGCCATTCGGGTTCGGCTCAGAGATGAGTGGGATGAACTATGGTGCCCCGCCCACGACGTCATCTTCATTTATGTCTCAATCGCAGGGAGAGCAGAACTACCCACCAGCGCCAAACTTCCACCAGAATACTAGTCCTGCGTTTGGAATGGATGGCCCCAGCGAGTCGTTCCCCTCACAGTCCTCATCTCACACATCCACCACTCCCAATTACCAAGACTCAGGTTTATCGGCCATTGGAAGGAATAGTAGGGATAACAGTCCTTTCTCGCTGACTCTGTTAGGGTCAGAATCTAACACCCCTGGCCACTCAAAGTCCAGCAAACCATCATCACAGCGCCCCAAAACGAGCTCCTCCTCCTCCAAGAAGAGCAAGGTTATTCCTCCAGTCAGCTCTGGCACCAGCAGTCCAAACGTGAACAAACCTCAGAGCAACCCGAACAAACCTCGAGGGAGCAGCAACAAAACCCCATCCCCTGCACCAAGCCCCAGGCATACAACACACACGCCAGAAAACAGTAAAAGTTTCATGGATCTTTCTAACAGTCGACCATCTCATGGTGTCAGCAATAATACATCTCAGCCGTTTGCTTCAAGCGCTAGCAGTAGCTCTCAGGCATATCCTAGCAGTAGTGGTAGCTCCCAGCCGTACCCCTCCAGCCTCAGCCAGGATGTGGAAAGCATGAGCAACAGCATGAACTTCCCTAGCTTTGACTCAAATTCTGGTCTTGGTGGATTTAGCAGTTACCATGGGCCGAATGTAAACAGCAGCCTGTCTAGTGGGCTGCTGGGCCATTCTTTAGGAAGTGACATTGGTATGGGGGGAAGTGCTTTCCGAGCCCATCAAAGTCCTGCCAATCCGCAACCATTTAGACTGGATGGAACAGGTGGAATTAGCAGCATGGGAAACTCTGGTCTAAATTACAATAGTAGTATGAGTGCATTTAGTAGTCCTAGTGGGCTAGGCAGTGCTGGTGGCTATGGAAACGCTTCAAGCTTTGGAGGTTTTGGGTCTGGATACGGAGGTGGATCCACCCTTCCATTTTCATCTGCGCCAATCATGCCTCCACCACAGTCCATGATGGGTTACTCACAAACACCTCTGGGCTATCCTGGCATGTCACCTCTAATGATGGGTGGCCCTGCACCACCTGGGCCCCCACCTATGGGTAGCCCTATGTGGCCCATGATGCCATCCTCAATGATGGGGGGTGGGTATGGATACCCACCACACCCATCAAGTATGGGATTCTCTAGCTCTATAGATGGACAAGGGTTTGGTCATTTAGCTCCTGGACCAAATAACTAGTTAACTTAAATCTGACCATTTACTAGATGTTACCAAAGATAACTGAATTCCTTGTTTCAAGTGTTTTCTAGATATTGTTAAATGTAATCAAAGTGATCTTGTGTAGATGTCTACATCCCTGTCAGCCTGGACCAGATCAAGCAGTACATATCTCCACTGAAGAGATCCTCTCTGCCCTTTTCAAGTGATGTGTTGTGAGTCGTTTCAAGTATTTCAAACATCCTCAGTCAATCTTTCATCAAAGGTTTTGTCTCATGACAGATGCTGGATTATTATTCTATGAACTAAACTGTATATTAGTTTTATGTATTTCAAAAATCATAATCATATACAATTAGTCTTTGACACTTTCTTATAACTTATCTTTTTTTATGTACATAATGTGGGAGAAAATATCCCACTTGCGTTTGTAGTTTTTTGTACAATAATTTTTCCTGATTTAAGCTGTTATTTTAAAGAAAATTGAAGCTGACATTGTGTTTTTCATGCTTAGGTAAATTTATTTAATTTGTAACAGTTTGATTTATATGTTTTATATGATTATTTACATAAAGGTTCTAGCACTTATTTACAGTAAGGTTTGTACTTGTCTAAATATTTATAGAATACTAGTACATGGGCAAATCCATTGTCCTAATCTACAGACCAATAATTTTATTGTAGTCAAATTATTTTAGCAGTCAGTATTTGGTCTGCCAAAATTTCATCATCAGCTTTATATACACAAATGTCGTTCACTGTGATAAGAAAATGTAATTGAATGGCATTAGATAAAACTTGTATTATATTCTGGATGTCAAATTTCTATTAGAATCTCACTTCATTGCTTGTGGCTTTTAACCCAAATATAAATTTTAATTTAGAAAGTACATTTTCAGCTTTTCTAAAGTTCATTCATTGAATTTTTAAATTCAGAAAACATTCTACATGTTTTTAATTTGAGATACTTCTAAGTTTTAAAAATATAAAATAGTTTGTAAGTAACAATTTAAAAAAAAAACTTGTACTTGATTGTTGATTTATTTTTTATTATTTATTTTTTTGCACAAAATTTATTTCCTGGCCAATGAATAATTGCCCTTTCTAAGTTGCAAACATGAGAATGACTAACTGCATTTGGGTATAAATGTTCAGTATATTTCTTGCTTGCATTTTTGTATATAAAAGATACATTGAAGTGTGTAACTTTTAAGACTAGATATAAACTGTAATGTAAATATAAACAGTACATGTCTATGTTACCTAAATAATAAATGAATTTGTAAAAGATTATGCCATAAAAATTGACAATTAAACATCCCAGCTTATTTTGATGTTCCTCAGTAGTCACATTTAATGTTAATTCACTTTCTGTGCATGCATAAAATATCAAGTGTGTAACTTTTAGGGAACCAAAGTGGTAAGATTTTTTTTTTACATTTCAAATTTTTGGCATCAGTATAACTTTAAAAGCCTTGGGTTGTGTTATGTTAAAAAAAAATCTCTTAACATTTTCATAACAGACATACATCAAAACAATGTATTAGCATCAAAATCTTTTGGATTTTAATTTAGCATTCTTTAAATTTTGCTAAATGATTGCTTATATATTTTACTGAAAGCAAATTGTCTTCAAAAGATATGTCTTATTTTATTATACTTGTAACATTTAAGAAAATGCAATCTTTTGTATAAAAAATACTTAAGTTGTTTTTGGTCTGATATTTCTAGTCATAATAATGTTATCAATATGTTGTGCTTATCTAAATTTCTTGAACACTGTTTAGGGATGTTGAATTCTTTTTGAAAACAAAAGAATCATTTGAATGATAAAGAGCACAGAACAATAAAACAAGATGTAATGTTATACATTTTTCCCTCTATAAAAACAGTATGGAGCAAATCTACTTAATTATGAGTGTTTTAGGGTAGGGGCCCCTTGACATTAATAGAAAATATATTTTGCATAGTAATTTTTAAAATACGTTTTAAAAATAAGTGATGTGAAATTTGTTTTTAAAAAACTGCTTTTGTTAAAGTAGTGTGACATATCCAAAAAAAATTTTGAGCACCTCGTTCGTCATAGCAGCTTGAGGGTTAATCCAATCAAGCTGTATTCGGTGACGTTGTACATTGTGTTTATACAATAGTGAGCATCTTTCTTAGCTGCAAAACACACACATTACTGCTACTTGGTTCAACTCCTGCGTTAGTATTTCAACAATTCTCTGTGAATACGGTGGCGATGATAATTTGTTTTTAACAGAATTTTTTTGTCACTTTAAAGATGTAAATTACATATTTTTCTTGTATAAAAACCAATGTATGCTGTTAATTGCTTTAGATGCATTAGAATAAAACCTAAAGATCTGATATTTTTTTCCCTAGCTTGTTTTAAAAAAAAATTAATTTTTCAAAATCTTTTTGAATTATCTATAAGGCTACTGATTTCATATTTTGGATTAATGTGTATAGTTGTTAGCATATGTCATATAAAAAATCATATCTATTTACTTCGGTAAACCATTTTATCTATTGCTTTATGTGTAATAAGTAAAATGAGATTATTAGTAAGTGTGTCACCTCTTGTATGTAAGTGTCTTTTTGTTTTCATTCATCAGCAGTATAACAAGCTATGTGTTGAAGAGAGCTGGATCGATTTTTAAGTTTTTCTTTTCTTCAAATAACAGTATTCTATTTTAACTCATGTTTTGTATCTATACTTTCATATATAGTTTTTTTTTCTTTCAATAATTGAAACTGTTCATGCAATTTCTCCAATATCTTGTCTGTGTCCAGATTGTGTAAGAAATTTCTTCCATAACTCTGTGTTGTCTTAGGTGTTGTAAACTGTGTGATCACAGTCATTTCCTCTATATTATTTTTATGTTGTTTTATTATATTCAGACCAGTCTTCTTTTTTTTTTATTATAAACATGAGGAGGAAAAAAACTGCCATTAAAATATGTGTGTGGTCAAAGGTCAACCAATAAAAATATAGAATCATTTATAGAATATTTCATTTTTTTTTTTTGTAAACTATTGTTTAGTCATATTTCAAATACTGACATCACCTGGCATTTTAGAATACAGGGCATGATTTGGTCTCTAAATACATTTTTTTTCTGCCAATATTACCATAATGTCATTATTATGGTTACATAGAATTAAACCTCTCCGTTGGTACAAGCAAACCCTCCATCTTATATACTAAAAATAAGACTTTTAAAAGTGTTATAGTACACAAAAATTCCTTTTATGTTCAAAGCACTTAACTGAAAAGCATGTTGAATATTTAAAGAGTATAATTTTTAAATTAACATTACTTTTTTCATCAATCAAAAATTAAAACAAAATTGTATAACGTGCACTTTCTAAAAAAAACTTATACATTGGGGGGGGGGGGATTTTTAGTCACAATAATGTCTAAAATGTATTTATTTTTTGTATGGAACATTTCCGTTCAGTAGTTGTTCAACGTGTACAGTCTAGTCTGGTATAATCGGACCAGCCACCTAATCTGACCAAATCCTAAAGAGCTGAAATATCCAATACATTAACTTAATTGGCGCAAAATTTAACCAATGAAGCCACAAGTCATCCCCGCCGGAAGCCTACACTTGAATTAAAACAAATGTAAAAAAAAAAACATGTACAGTATTACAAATTAGCTTTTAAATGAACTGAAAATATAACGAATTTGATTTCTTTAATAAAGGCATTGGTTGCCAAAATGTTCATGCTTGTAATTATTTTTCTATTTCGTGAAGAGGGGGGGGGGGAGGGGGGCCTGTAGAGATGCTTGAAACTGATATTTATGTAATCGAACCAACTAGTCTACCAACTATTTATAAAGGTCAAAACTGTCGGATTCTGATTTGTTACTGTAGGGAAGGGTTATGGTAAAATTCATTTTTTAAAGCGTCATGTCGTTAATGAAGCCCCTAATAGTAAAGCTGGGTAAACCACAGCAAGCAATCATCACTTTACGTATGTTGTTGCCACATGAGTTTTTTGGTAAGTTTTGTTTTGTAAGCAAACTGCTAAAAATTGTCGTGCTTCACAATTTCTCCGCTAAATTGTCAACTTTGTTCGCCTCATCCAGCTCCTTATACCTTATCAGCAGCATCTTACGTTTCTTGAGTTCATTGTAAACCACTTCCGGGTCATCGTATTTTTGGAAAGTGGCCCCGTGGCTGATCACAATGGGGTTAAGTTCTTCTTTCTGAGTAATTAGGTCATCATACCACTCAGCGTAGCTGTGAACAGAAACAAATATTATATAGATAGATCGATTGCTTCATGACAGCTAGCATGGAGCAAACTTTTAAATTTTAAACCTTGGCACCGGACACTAATAAAATCAACAGGTTGTGTATGACAACAGTAGCACGCTTCTTTTGGGTTCTTCTTAAATGAGTTGTCCATTAACGTGAACAGTGTTTCTTCCAGACTTTTTTTCTCAAGGGGGTCGCTTGAAATTTTCGAGGGGGCGGACTAAAATTTCGGGGGGGGGGGGGGGGGGGGGACACTGGTAAAAGTATATATTTTCTATATAAATTCTATTTCGGGCTCCGCCCCCACCCCGAAGAGGTGCCTGGAAGAAACTCTGAACGTGAGGCAATTTTACTTTTTCTGTCACACATCTCTTCGGGTGGGCACCCCCCCCCCCCCGAACGAACCAGGATTTATATAGAGAATATATTATACTTTTACCAATGCCCGCCTTCTCCCCCCCCCCCTTTACCACTGTCTTACATCGTCTCCCCAATCCTCCTTATTTTAGTCGACTTTTACTAACCCCCCAACCCCCTCTGCTGTTTCTCTTAGACGTTTTCTCCGAGGTGGAGGGCACTTAAATTTCTGGGGGAGGCGGGAGGACACTGGTTTAAAGTATGTAGTTTCTAAATAAACTATACAGCCTACTTTTTCTGTGGGGGGGGGGGGGGGGGGAGGACATGTTCCGCCCCCGGAAGAGAAACTCTTCCTTCCCCCAACCCACACACAAACACACAGATACATACAAACACAAAACACCCCACCTATCTTCACAAAAACCCCGCTTACAATAGTGATTACAATTTTTAAAATCAACATATTTTATGTAAGTTTCGTCCACTTTTTAAAACCACCATCTCACATGAACAACTTCTTCAGTGACACAGACCTCCTCTCACGGTCAGCTAGGACATCACGACACGAACAAATTTTAAAGTTGCCCAGAAAAATCAAGCAGTAACGATAATCACCAAGCAAGACTTACGTTTTAACGTCGAGCGTAGGGTTGTCTAACCTGATCCTGTACGACATGGCTTTTTGTGCCAACATCTGCCAGGCACCGGCAGCCTTGATGTGACCTTCTGCCCGTTTGCTGCAATTAAAACAGACAGCGGCTGATGATTTGGCTAGCAGCATAATTAATATTTGTATTGTCGCTTATGTTCGTCGTGTAAAATCTAAAGCTATATCGTCGTACCCGCCCATTCCCGTGTTCACGTAGGCCTACTTTAAAAAGTCAAAAATGTTCTGTCTCCAACCCATATTAAATTTAAAAGTATAAAATCTCGCCCCCCCCCCCCCCGCTGCAACGGAAAGTAAAATGCTCTCTGCCACCCCCCCCCCCCCCCCCCCACCCCAACCCAACCTATGTCTGCGTAATGACACAAACCTGAAAGATGGCAGAACCCGTTCGCTCCCTTTGCTGATAAACTGGAGGACGAACGCCACGCCCACCGCGAAGATGCCTAGGTAGCCCCAGTTGGCAGCATACACAGAGTAATCCGCTGTCTTCTGCGCAAGCCACACCCCGAGGCTTGTGACGGCAAAAGCCCCTATGTAATACAAATTGTTAAACCATTAACGGAAGTCTACAGGCACACACGATGAAGCAGAGGCGTAGCTGTCCATTTCTGCGCCTGTTACGAACTATCAATTTGCCCCCTCCCTTCCTCCACCCCGAATTCGGATTGGTCGGGTCGCTATTCACTTTTTAATTTTGTGTCACACAACTGATGTAGAAAACTGTTAAATAAGTCCTCCCCAAGTTACGCCTTTTTAATAGTATAGAAGAGGAGGTAACACTAAACCGAAAATGCAAAATTGTTGGAGAAGATGGGGCAAAACCCTCAATTACAGCACCGGGCAACACCCGACCTAGTGACGCCACTAAAGTAGCCTATAACATTTTCTGCATATTAAAGAACAAATTAAAATCTAGGTAGAGTAGTGCACAATTGGCTTTAGACACTTTTACCACGTTATTGCTACAATGTGAGGTATTTTCTTTCTTTATTACTGGCGTTGGAGATCATTTTAATTTTTCATCGCAAAAATAGACGTCATTTTTCGGTGGTGCTACCAGAGCCTTCGCGCCTCTATTGGCTACGCCTCTGGAGGACTTTATTATAAGCGAATACATCTAAGAAGTATGTTATCAGAAATATAAACATTTAAACACACTGATTCTTTACCAGCCATATTTCAAAAAATTGATCGTTTTTATTTTTATTTTAGACGTGGCTATATTAAATTTTAAATTAGATAGGCCTACCCATTATTGCGGCTACAATTTCTGTCAGGTAAGCCCTTCTTGCGTAGGTCGAGGCCTCGTGGTTATTGATCAGTGCATTTTTATGGCATCGCAGCTCAAACTCATAGATGAGATGTTCGTATTCTTTGCGAGTCTGGGTGTGAAAGGGATCAAAGCGGATACATAAAACAACATAGATTTACAGATTTTTTAAAAACTAAATTTTACATTCAATCATCACTAAAGTCTCAAACAGAAGACGAGTTTTTTTTTCTACTGATATGATTTACTGTAGTGGGCAGGGTCGCAGGGACGAATCCCAATGAGCCGACAGCAAGAGTGAAGTGATATTGGAGATGCACGATGTTTTTTTTTTCCCGGTCCGCTTTTAAACACTCAGTCTACCACTGGGTCAGAGGCATCGCGGGGGGGGGGGGGGGGGGGGGCAAATGATCTCAGACAAAATATCTCAGACAAAATATCTCACGGACAAATGATCTCAGGACAAATGATCTCAGACAAAATATCTCAGACAAAATATCTCACGGACAAATGATCTCAGGACATTGTGTCATGGAACCCCATATTCCACGTTAGCTCATAATTATGACTGTA
Source organism: Physella acuta (assembly GCF_028476545.2). Lineage (NCBI taxonomy): Eukaryota > Metazoa > Mollusca > Gastropoda > Physidae > Physella > Physella acuta. The sequence continues at coordinate 23,713 of NW_026732706.1, read as the reverse complement.
TTACCTTACTCATTTACTAATAAATAACCTGTGTACTACAATATGAAGCCTATATGCATCTTGCGTTATGGTCCGTCTATTATAATTAGTAAACTGGAATTCAGTTCAATGAATGTCAGTGTTTACCTGTAGTTTAAAAGCACTGTACTCGGCCTCTGTCATCTTGTAAGCACACAAGTATTTAACGGATGCTACAAAATTAAACGAAGTCTATAATTGACGTTTGCCTGCAGACGAAAAAAAAAAAACTTTCTTATATGTTAAGCCAGATAAATTGATCAACTGCAGTCTACCTCAAATCAGATCGTTATGACCTGAGAGAAAAATTGGAGCTTTACTAAAGTAGTGCAACAAACCTCCGTCGCCGTCATGGTTCTTAAGCTCACCTTGTCCCCCCCCCTCTCCAACACACGTATCGAATCCTCACATAATTCTGAGCCTATCCTCCTTCTCCAAACTACCCACTCCATTCACTAAAGTGTGCGGTTTCATATATGGACTAAAATGAGAATACATTTATGACTTATGAAATTCTACTTGCTTGAAAAGGGAGGTAATGCACAAGGGAGACTATTCTTTCGTTTCTATAGGTATTTGATACAAGGGATAGACAATTTTACAACAATTTAGCAATACAATAAGGTCACAGGGAGGCAATCAATGAAAATTAAAGAAAGAAGCTTTATAAAATTTATTACTAATAAAGACTTATTAGTTAACCTACATCATTTAGCTATCTTAATGCCGTCAAGAACGTTGGTGTGTCGGCACATCATGTATGTAGTAGTTTGGAAATACAAATAGGAGAGGGGTTTGGCAGGGGGGGGGGGAGGTTATGTATGTGTCTGTGAAACAACATATCAAGGCATTAAAAAGGAAAGGGGATAGCAGTATTATAATTACTTTTGCATTGTATGCCTGCCAGTGGCGTAGCCAGGATCGTCTCAAGAGGGGGGGGGGGTTCCAATTTTTACCCGGGGACAAACTATCGATTTGCACCCCCCCTCAGACTTTTGATTTGCACCCCCCCCCCCCTCAAACTTTCGATTTGCGCACCCCCCCCCCCCCTCATACTTTATATATATATACCGAGGGGTCTACGCCACTGATGCCTGCAATGAAGGTATAAAAACCATCCAACCATACCTATACACAATCACCCGCCATTGTCTGTTACAAGTGAACTATTGTTTTAAAAAAATAAGAAGAAAACAACAAATACAGATCAAGATTACCTTGGGTATAAAATAAGAAGCTCTCAGTCACGAAATTTCACTCGACCAAGCGTTAACTGAAGTGCGTTCATCAGCAGGACTTACGGATCTGTGTATAATTGTCAGCGTGTCGGGTCCCCTTGCTAAGTAAATACTGTCTCGAGTATCATCCAATTTTCCCTAGCCCGACGTTGCAGTTTACACATGCTATATATAGATTCAATTGTGAATGCACATGCTAATCTTTTTAAACCACAGTGACTGGTACAGACAACCACACCCGTACATAAACATACACACATACACACACACACACACACTCTCTCTCTCTCTCTCTCTCTATATATATATATATATAGAGAGAGAGATGCATATATGTATATATATATATTTGGATTAGAGACATCTGGCTCTTTATCGATTAGCCATACCACTTCTTAGTCGTATAACTGGTAATGGTATCGCCGATTCAAACTTCTAGCATTCGGCGATAGAGATTGTTAGTTTTATTGTACTGGATTGCATTGGGAGGTAGGTAGGCTATGTAGCCTACTATTTGAAAAAAAATACTTTTTAATATTGGAAAGCGGTATTTGGGTTATTTTTTTTTTCTATTTTGCTACTCCAATCATAAACCGTAGTCTTAAAGCCCTACTGACCCAAACCCAGACCTAACAGACTGTACTGACAGAATTTTTTAAAAATATAGGGTACTTTACTAGATTCAACCAGTGTTTCTTCCAGACTTTTTTTCTCCGGGGGTGCACTTGAAATTTTCGGGGGGCGGGGGCGGAGGGCGAACAACAATTTCCGGGGGGGGGGGGGGGGGGCGAACACTGTAAAAAGTATATATTTTCTATATAAATTCCATTTCGTTCGGGGGGGGGGGGGGGGCGGTAGACTTTCTTCGGGGGGGGGGGGGGGCGAGGAGCCCCCGGAAATTTAAGTCCGCCCCCCCCCCCCCAAAAACAAATTTCAAGTGCACCCCGGGGAAAAAAACCTGTAAGAAACACTGTTTTAATATTGAATGGCAGATCAATGGGAGGGGAGGGGGGAAGGGGAGTGCATCATGGGTGGGGATGGGAGCGTGAGGCTACTGTAATCAGAACCCATGGTTAGATCGTTCCATCAAAAAAGCTAAGACAACACCTCTCTTTTCAGATGTTTGGTGATGCGAGTTGACAGAATGATCTAATATCGAGTGCGATATTCTGTTTTTTTTTAAAAGTAGATTTTGATTAAGGTTAGGCATAATTATTGAAGGTCTTACTAAATATCGTTGTTCTTTTAAACAAAACTGCATTAATTATTATGCTTCGACGCGAGGAGGAGAAGGGAAAGAGTTGGAAAAATTATTGTTACCAACTGGTCTATCACAAATAATGGCAAATATGGTCTACAATGAATTAGATACTTTTCAGATTTAAAAAGTTAATAATTTAACTCTAATTCACACTAAGCTTACATATTTTAAACAAATGTTTTATCGAACACCTTTGTATGAACGTTATAAGGATTTGTCACAATCATTGTAAGATTTGGCAATTTTCTTTAAAATGTCATCGCTTAATTGTAATAAACCCAGAACGCTAGCTAAACGTCTAATCATGCTGCTACACACAATAATTTAAATTTCGAAATACTGCGAAAATATTTCTATACCGGAAGTTAGTTCCAAGAAAATTCACCTAAAGGAAAAAAATCAGGAAGCTGTCAATAACATAAATGAATGATTGTAAAGTAAACAACAGTGTTTTATAATTTCGATTAAATGGAATATCATGTGACGGATTTATTTATAAACAATTATTAACAAACATTTTTTCATTATATGGTGTGTATTAAAATCTAGACTAGACACACAATATTTAAATTCATGCAGCACCAAGCAGACCAAAACTCAAAAACAAGTTCAAGATTGAAGTCTGTCTTCTAACTTTTAGATTAGTCCTCAACCTTAAACAATGCAATATGCCTACGTTATTTATTTTAGTGATCATAATTTGTAGGCCTATTGTCATGCATTTTCTTTTCTATAATGTATTGGTGGGTTGCTGGTCGATTTTTCACCCCATCTGGTCGGCAGAAGATATGAAACTCAATAGTTCTGCGCATGCGCAGTGAGCTTAATTAATAGCTGTGTTAGGGTGGTGTTATGGTTATGTGGTTAGTTTGAAAATATACGCAGTACCATCGAAAACATCGCCGCGAAGGAAGGCGGTAGTTTCTCTCCATTGCGCATGCATATCTTTTTCCGGCTAGAATCTGCCTTTTTTATTTGATAGCTTAAAAATAACATGTTAACGCTGTGACATCATACAGCGCTCTGTGCTTTAAGCATTTTTTATTTAGATTTAGGACAATCTTAATACTATTCATTAGGCCTACTCCAAAATGTAATTAATATACGCTAATAAAAATTAAAAATACTAGGGCCCTAATGTTTATTATTTCAAAACTATTTGGTAGGGCCTACAAGGCCTTTATTTCCTTTATCTGACTTCTGCTGTCTGTCTTCACCCTGGAGTCTTATGTTATAAAATACTAACTTCAAACCGAAGTTAATAAAAATTGAACTTTTGTAGATTGTACCAGATTAAAGCCAAACAGTAGTTCAATTGTATACATACATTTTTTAAAAATATTTTCACCAATTGTCAAAAAGTCATCTTTTAAAAATCAATTTTCAAAAGCAATTAGTAACCTACCATATGTATGATTTCTATTCCGATCATTCTTTATTAACTTTAATAATATGGCTAAAAATGTTTTAAAATTCACTCAGAAGCTTGCAATACATAAACTCCAAGCAAAAATTGCCTGAATCTTATTAGTGCCCATGGTAGGCTCTCAGGTTTTCAGGTTATTTTTGTAAACATCAATTCACCTAATTTGGGTGATTGTTAATACTAAGTTATCTCCCCTTCAGCATTTAATTCTTTACACATTTGTATTTTTCAAAATATCTAAATTATACTGAGAATGAAATATTCTTGTTTTGTTAAGAACTGTTTTTTTTTTAAAAAAAAAAGAGTTATACATTTTGACGACTTACTTTAAATTTCTTAACATTTTTATTACATAAAACCTTGTAATTAATTTTTTACTTAAATAATGTGATTGCAAAAAAAGTTTACTGTTTTAGAAAAGTTAGGAGCTATCTAATTTTGTTTGATCAGATATCAGGTAAACATTGTTACGGAAACAGTTATATTTTTATTTTTACTCAAAATATTTTTTAGATTGTTAAACTAGTTTAGTTTAATGAACAATAATAAATGCAAACTTATTTCATCTCTATTCTTTAACTTATTTATTTTCTTTTTTAGGAATATAACATGGGAATCTTCTTCAATCAAGATATTATCCTACCTGTGTGTGTTAAATGACCTGAAAAATGTGTTTTATTGTTGGTTATGGTGTTGATGTTTAGCCCAAACCATGTCAGGTAGGCTAGCAAGCTCAAGCTCCGTTTGTTCCGTAGCACCCTTTGATTCCAACGATGTACCCATATCTGTAGACTTACCAGATGCTGCTAAATTCTTGTTGGAATTTTTAAGTGAAATCTCAGCCAAGCCTGAATTATATGAAGGGCCTTTAGTTGAATGTGCTATTCAGCGCTATGAGAGGTACTGGCTGCCATTAGTGGCCAAGCACCCAGGTCGTTTGTTGCCCGCCCCGCTGGATATTGAGTGGATATGGCAGTGCCACATGTTGTCCCCAGCGGCTTACAACACAGACTGCCACAACATTGCAGGGAAGCTAATAGACCATCACCTGATGGAGAAGTCTCAGAGAAAAGAGTTGCTAAAGGATTCTGAGCGCCTGTGGAGGAAAGAATATGCTGATGTGCCTTTTTCTGCATGTGATGCTGTAACACCCTGGTTTGATTGTGAGTTTGTTTCAGCCTTGACCTACAATTTAGCATCCGCTGTTGCAAGGCAAAGAGTATTCTACTATCAAGTCAGTCTTCCCCATTACAGAGATGATAAATTCTTGCAAAATGCGTTGCTGCGATATAAAAAATTTCTCTTTCTAAAGTGCCATAACCCAGGAGTATTTCTTGTCCCGTGCTATGATAATGACTTGATGTGGCATACCCATATGCTCCATCCTGTCTTTTACAAAGATGATACGGAGACTTATATGGGGAGTTTACTTCCTCATGATGATTCAGTTAATGACAGGACTATTGGCTCTAAGCTATCGCTATCAGAGGCTAAAACACGTAACCTGTGGAGAAAAGTATTCAGTGAAAAATTCTCTTATTTTGGAGCAATGTACAGAGGAGAACCACCAAATTCCAAACTTTATGCAATGAACAAAGAAGATATTTGCAGAGTGTGCACGAAACAAGCAAATATCCTTATAGAAAAAATTGGTATATCCGGTCTTCCTCTTGGTAAAACGTTTAAATTAAAACTATGCTACAACACTGGCTATCAGAACTTTAACCGCTCCTTATTTGTGACGGAGAATATTGCTACAGTCAAAGGGACAGCCAGGGTTTTGGAAGACAACAGAGTCAACACACATTTTTCTTTTGATACGCGTTACAATGACAAAATCATTCTAAGTCTTCAGCAAAAATCTGGGAAATTGTGCCTGGGCACCAACGACATTGTTGGTGAGGGAAAGATAGATTTACAGAAGAAAATACAGTCGTTAAACAGCAAAGGGTTAACGGCTAATGATGAGATAGATTGTGGCGATGGATTATCTATTGGTCTGGTAAGTTGATTTCTACTGTTCAGCTTTTATGATTTCTTTTTGGTTTGAAAACACTTTGGTCTAAAAAATTTTTCCCTCATACATTAAATGACAGTTGATTAGTTTACATTTTAACTTTTGCTGTTTGTTGTGATTTACCATCCTAGTAGTGCCTTGTGTATGGAATCAGCATGAATATATTTTTATAGAGAATTGAATGGAGAAGATATGAACAAAGCAAAACAAAATATCAATATGCATTGCTCAATGTGTAAATTAATGTATTATTTAAACACTACCACATATACATCAAACTAGCTTGCATAGGGTCATCCATTAATCAAATTAATGATATCACTCCAAAAGAACAGGGGGAGATTTGACTGACGTCAGTTAGGATCAGTAATGTTAGTGTTATTGGGAGGCTAAAGATATGTGACCTGTTTTGTATTTAATAAACATGTTAAAAACATTACTTTTTAAAGCATTATGTTTTTTTGCACCTTGAATTTTAACACTGAAGGTGCACATTCTTCAGTAATACTTTTGATTAGTTGGAAAGGCTATTTCATCTCATATTTTTATATTTGCTGTAGTGGTCATCTACCCTGTTTGCTCCAAAACAAAATGCATGATCCAGCTTGTGTTTGAAAATGCAGTTTAGGGGCCCTTATGTTGGATAGATAAGACATTTAGATACCAAGTCCAAATATACTAGGCCGAATAATGTGCCTATAGCAGAAATGTAAAACTCAAAATATGTGGATTACACCCATGACGTATGGTGAAGCTCAGAATAAAGTAGATCTTATCAGATGGCTGAAATGCTAATTGAAGCCCACTGTTGTTAAATTCACTAAGTGTTTGAAAAAAAAATTATATAGTTAACATAACAGGTGCCTTTAAAAAAGATAGTTTTTGTAAAATGATTTTTTACTCAGTCAACAATAAATTGATATGTAGATCTACATTTGATAAATGTTTATACTATATTATATAATATATAGAAATTATACTAAATGATGTTTGATGTGATGTAATGGTACATCATATATTCTTTTTGGAGCAACAAATAGTTTATTGCCCCAGACAATTCAAATGCCTATAACTTGGTATCTGTCAGTATTCCTCTCATTTTAAATTTGGGTTTATTAATGCCATACAAATCCTTAAGTAATGAATATTAACTGTAGATAACAAAGCTGAATTGTGTGTAACATTGTTCACACCACTGATTTAATCGCTCAAGTTAACTATCTGGGGGTTCTCTTGTTGTTGCCAGTCTGCAAGAACTATTTTGATTGTGTTTCCAGCTAATGTTTACCTATATTGCTTCTCCAGAACCTGTCTATTCTTGTCTCTATTTTAAAAAAATGTTCACTAGGCTGAAGCTTCAAATTCCTGTAACCTTTTTTTTTACAGTTAATAGTTGTTTACTGTGAACAGATTTGACCTTTTGTTATTGGCCATGTTGCTGTGGGTGGATTTAGATAAAGAGGTTTAAAATAAAATGGTCAGTAAAGGTTATAAATGGGTGGATATGGTGGGAGAGGTTTGTAGAAAACCAGTGATCTAAGCTTAGAAACAGCCTTAGTAAAGAATGGAAGTGGCTAAGTTTAATTATCAACATAAATCTGTAGTCTCGAAAATGCTTTTATAAAAAAAAAGTGTTATAAAATGTCTGCCTTACAAATCCATTATTTCTTTCTTATTCAGTGTTATTACTCCCTGTATCCCCCCCTTCACACACACAAATTATATGACCTGTAAGATTTCCTGCATATTTACATAGTGGGCAGTGGGTGTGTGGTTCAGTCTGTCATCATCTTGATCAAGTTATTATTTAAATTTTTTTTTCAAAACTTTGATGGAATAGACTGATCTAAGCTTTAAGAAAAATAGTTTATCAAGAATCTACAACCATTTATTATTGGAATGTAAATGTTATTTATTTAGTTTAACAGTTGATTATCTTAACTTTAGCTCAATATATTATATACACTGCATAAAGACTTAACTATCAATGTTCAAACTCTGAAACTGTAGTTAAAACCATGCAAGTTTCAGTGCAGAATTTGCAAAAATAACCAATGCAGCATTGTTAAAATCATCACAGAAAAAAATACCTTTATGAAAATGGCAAAATTGAGGCTTGGTCAATTTTAAATAGACAATATTAACATAGTGTTCAAAAGTGAAGTCAGAGAAGGTGTAATATCCCTTAATTAATTAAATGCAGTAGTGGTTGTGATGCTGTGCAATTAAGGTTAAGTTTAGCTACCAAATACATAAATCTTACATAGTCTATGAACAAAGGTGTTTGATCTTCTTGTAGAATTGGAGCTGCCCAGCGCCAGTTTTAGGGCCATGTGTCTTGCGGCTGGAGCAAGGGGAATACCAGAGCTGCGTCATGCCTGAAGATAGAGAATCCATTTGGGGGCCCATTCCACTTCCTCGACTGCCACCTGGAGTAGACAACCGTTGCTCCGTGGCTTCACATAAGTATGAATGATGTCTCATCAGTATTTTTTAAAGATTGTTGTGATTTTATCACATAGCTAATTCCATAGTTTTGGTTTAGTTGATACGTTAAAGTACCCTTTTAAACATTATTGTCCATGGGTTAGGTGAAGTAGAGTTCACTTATTTTGGTGACCTTGGCCTATGAAGGAATAGTGCAGTGAGCACTATGCCCATCTGCCTTTACTTTCCCTAACAAGAATCAGGTACTCATCAGAGCTGAGTTGACACAGGGACATCCTAAAGATTCAAGCCTGGATCTGAACTTGAGGCTCACCGAAGTGTAGAATAGATTAGAATAGTCTGACTGATTGTTATTTCTGTCATAAAATCTTTAGTTTTACAATTGTTGCAGAACATGTTAGTTAAATTGGTAATTTGGGAGAATTGAAACAATTCAAGTCGATTAAAAATGGACATTTTTTACACTGTAACAATCTTTGTCAAACTATTTTCTAACAACCACTAAAAAACCCAGTTTTAATATTTTAAAATAGTATTATGCTGAATACAGTGAATAAACACATTTTTAAAATGGGTTAAGTGTATTTCTTAAACACTGTATTAAATCTCATTTTATTTTTGGAAACATGCTATCTTTAAAATTCCTGTCCTAAATTGCAACTTAACATGACTGTATCTTCCAGGTTGTTCAACCACACAAGGAGAGTAGTGTTCACAGTGCGCATGATACACAGCGAGCCCCTTCTCATGTCTGCTATTCATGTGTTCTATGGAGATAAGCTGACGGTTGTGGCACATCTGGTTGTAGGGGACCAGCTTCCCTTGCCATCCTCTGTAAACATTTTTCTTTACCTGATAGCTTGGGTGTTTTTCTTTAGGATTAATAATCAGCATTTGTTCAAATTTAGTTTTAATGTACCAAGTTAAAGAATAAATACATATTGTCTATTGTATTATTATATATTTGATTGCAGGTGACAGACACAAAAAAGTGTGTAACACTTAATCCTAAAGAAGGGCAGAGGGCTGTTCTCATTAAGAACAACAATGGAGACTGGGGGGTAGCTGTTGGATGGTGGGATGGTTTTCAAAGAAGACTGACAGGTAGAAAAGGTTAGGCGATTATTTGATAGGGCATCTCCATTTATAGGCCACGCTTTAGGAAACCTAGACTACTGCTACAATAGTTGGGTCCCTGGGTTCAACAGATTTATAAACACCAATCAATTTCTTTCAACAATATTTGGGTTCACTATTGATCTATTAAACTTGTTTTCACTCTAGCGCATAGCTACAACATGGGGTTAGAGTACTTAGAGATTTGCTATGGAAAGGTGAATGAGTGATGGCTGCTATTTGTATTGTGTTTTTGCTAGTTTAAGTTGTTTAGGTGATTGAAAAATGAGAAAAAAATCATTACCTGATTAGAAAAAGATCAGTAATAAAAAATATACAAATTAATTACAATTATATACATTGTATTACTATTAGTGATGATCTTTGTCTTAAAGGTCTTTCAGTTTTGTACTTGGATGGATAGTGTTCTGCAAATATAAATATACATAAGCAGTTGAAGAGTATCAAGTGTTTAGAATTTAAAATCTTTAAAAATCATATATTGTGATTTTGTAGAGTTTTGCTTTCAAAAAATGTAAATAACTTCAAAAGAATTAACATTTTACTAAATTAAAATATAGTTACATTTCTGAAAGTAGTAAAACAAACTATTTTCATATAAAAGAATAATAAAAAAAAATTGCAATTCAAAGAATTATAAAAATTTTGTTGAGGTATCTAGTTTTTATAAAAAAGATTATGTAACATAACTTCGGTTTGCCGCTATACTTCAGCTCTCGGCTAGGAAGTAATTAATTAATTTTTTCTTATTTTCTTACTCCAAGGTTCTGGTAGCGAAGGCCATTTAGAAGTGAGATTTTACCATCTCAAGTCCAACAAGTGTCACTTTGTCTCCTTCGATCGTCTTTACTCCCTGGCCACCTCCAAGTTTGAAATTGGAGATTCTGTGGTGGAGTTTGACAGTGGATTTATAGAGATCAACTCAGACAGGTCGGAGATCGCAGAAAACCTGGGGCTTATATTCAGTGTGGCTCTGATCCATGTTTTGTGTCAGCCTCGGCCAACGAACTGGGCACCGCAGCTGACCTCACCCAAGGCGGAGGAACAGGCCGTGCCCAGGCTTGGCGGCTCGGAAGAAATAGCACTCTTGTTAGCAGCCGGTGTGTTGATAGCAACGCCATGCAATCACGCTATCAAAAATCTTTTTAAAAGAAGGAAACAAGAGTACGGTGAAAACATGCTGAGGAGCGGCCAGCGAGAACAGGGTGAAAGGTCGGAGATGCCTTCTCTCATTCTTCATGAAGCGCAGGTCAACGCAGGCTGGGCGGAGGACAACAGCAATGCAGGGGCCAGCACCCCGGAAGCTGCGGTTTGTCCTAGCTCTGCTCTGACTGTGATAAAGGAAAGTGATGATGAAAGTAGTGAAGAGGATGTGAAAACAGGGCATGTGACTTGTGAGAGTGATATTGAAGAAGTGACAGAGGAGACATGTTTGCTCCGAGTCACGGATGACACCAGCTTGCACCAAACAGAGCAGGAAAGTCCAGCCCCTGCTGCTTTCAGTAATGAACAAAAAAATGACAACAGAGAAGTCCCTGTTGCCTTATACACTGGAGGAAAAACTAAGTACAAAGAAACACCTGTAGCAGTTATTGTTCCTGATCAAAAAGAATTAAGAGAAAACCCTGTAGCAGTTACTGTCCCTGATAAAAAAGAGCTTAAAGAAAGTCCTGTTGGCCATGGGCTTAAAGAGAAAAAAAGTTCTAGAGAAGGTCCTATAGCCGTAGCTGTTGCAGAGAGAGCAGAGTACATGGAGGCTCCTGTTGAGGTGGGCACTGAGGACTGTATACTAGAGGAGAGCAGTGAGAGTGGGGAGGAGGATATATCAGAGCGGGAGAGCGAAGGGGTCTTTGATGCGGATAGTCAAACAGGGCTGTTTGGGAACGGGGAGAGTGACAGCGATGAGGTTGAGGATGAGGATCCGTTTGGGCACGCCAGCCCTAACGACTGCGGGGAAGAGAGCTCTTATGTGATGAGTAGCCATGAGGAGATAGCGTTTGATGTGGATAATTACTATGATGAGTTTTACAATATAGGATCTGACGACCAGGTCAACGGGTGCAGTAATGAAAACATCGGTGGTTTGTTTAATGATGTGAATCATTTAGAAACAAATGCATGGGAAGTTTATTCTGAGAGAGCTAACCATATGGATTACAGTGAAAGGGCTAATCACACGGATTATAGTGAAAGGGCGAACCACACGGATTACGCAGGTTTTGTGAATAGTTATGGGTCGTACAATGACCACGAGGACACGGGGGTCAATGCGGGATTGTTTGGTGGGGGAGGAGATTGTGAGGCAATACAGGATCATTCCACTATGCTGTACTGTGCGGGTGGAGGTGATCACAGCGTGGGGGGAGGGGAGATCAGTGGAGGGCTGGTGGACAGTGGGGGGGATTTAGGTGAATGTGGTGGCTGTGGAGCGTAGAACTCTAGTCTCTCATCAATCTAGGTCTATAGGTTGCATTTAATCTTACAGTGACCCTTTGGTGCTAGTACAGCCCAAATGTGACATGCACAAATAATGTGGGAAGCTCTTCTGGGCCTCGACACTTATCTAATAGCACACCTGAATTCAACTGACCCTTTATATGCATGAGCAGGATGGATTGCAATTGAATCAAAGATGCAAACTCTGAACCTATCATATGCACTTGTTTTTTTTTAGAGCTAAATGAAAAATCTTATAATATATTGTTTAAAATTATTGTAGTCATATGTTGTTTTTTTTTTAGTTTTTATTTCCAAAATATTCTATTAAAGTAAAAAGGCCATGTGTATGTTATTAGAAATTCAACAAACAGCATTTTAAAAATAGCTAGTCCATCTTTTTTTTAAAAATAAATTCATCAGTTTAAATGCTTTGTTCACTTACAAATGTGGGATTTTTTAAAAAATGACAAAGTTAGAAAAAGTGATTGGATAAATTGACTGTTAGTGCTGTAATTAGATTAATTAGAATTTTATGGAAACTTTTGGCTGATGATTGTGTGTTTACCTGGGAACATGTTCATGTATCATTTGCAGAAGAAAAATACTTCATCATTAATCTTTGTAATTTAGCCAAAGTTGATTGGTAATTGTAATCACTTACTTGTAAAAAAAAAAAATGTCCTATGGTTCAATGACTATCATGGAAGAGAACCAAATTTTTCTAGTTTGAACTGGTTGTGAAAAGTTTGCTTCAGGGAATATCAATGGACTTTTTAACTGTCACTTATAGTTTGCTGTGAAATCCCATTTGGTTACTGTTGAAGATACAGTGCAATGATGTTACTACATTTATTTTTTACTGAAGATGCATTTGTATAAAAAATCATTTACAAATCTTATCAAGTCATGTTATTCCTATTGAAGTCAAATATTCCATTTTTCATAACCCACAAGTTGATTCAGTTCTAATGGAGTTTATGTAAATTTAGTTTTAATTGGCTTTAAGACATCCATTTTTAACTGTCAGATTTTTATTCTTTTTTTTTTTAATTATAATTTTTTTTTTATATACAACAAGCATTTATAGAGCTTTAACACACACTAACATTATTCACAAAGTGCAATGAAAGTTTACGAAACTGTACAATAGTTTTAGATTTATAACAGTTGAATTATATTTTTATCTACAATTTATCTAAGTTTAAAAAACAAAAACCTTTCAAGGCCCGTTCACTTAGTACAGTGGCATTTATGCTGACACATTTACATGCTTAAATAAAAGAAATTTTCTGTGGCACACATTCTGGGCACTCAGTATCAGATAACCCAACAAAACATGTTATTGACGTATAGTAAATAGGCCCTACTTGCTTTTCTGAAACATCAAACATTTTAAACAAGATTGCTTATACACAAAAAAAGTCTGCACCTTGAGGCTTCTCTCTATAGTCTTGTGAACTTCAAACCAGTAAATCTATATTTAAAAAACCCACCTCTAGTAGTTCTGAATAAAATTCTCAAGAGTTCCTTAAACAATACCTTTAAGTATTGTTTGCAAGTTATCAAAGATTCTATTTTAAGTGACAATAATGGTATCCTGTAATGTGATTATAAGTGACATTTTGTTTTTAGTTCACATGTTTAGGTAACTCTCCTGTCACTGTAATCTATTGTATTTCATTCCCCTCAGTAAGTTGATCATAGGCCTAGATGTCATTTTGTTTTTAGTTCACATGCATGATCATGTAACCCTTCTGTCTAATCTGTTGATGGATTTCATTCCCCTGGTGCCTAAAGAATACAATACAGTCCCTCATTCTCAAGTGTTAGATGTATGCTATTGGTATGTTAGGTTTCAATATTCTTATGCAATCCTATGATACATGAAAAGTTCTAGGAATAATCACTACTTAACCACATTTAAACATGTTTGTACAATTTGAACAACTCTACAGAATTGAAAAAGTTTACTTTTTATTGTAAAGAAAAGGAAGTTTAAAGACCAGCTATGCAGCTCTGATATGAAACTGGAATTTTATCTAATAATTTACATTTTTCTCCAGGTGTTGATAAGAAATTTTTTTAAATAATTTATAACTATCTAGTTACATACAGACTGTTTTTTATTGATCAAATACATTGCTCTCTCTCTTACAGTAAACTGTAAGTAATTTTTAAGATTACTGTGTTCAGCTAAATGTTTTGAATTAAAATATCTAGTCATAACATTATTGATTTTAAGCAGTTCATATTTATGAAGTATCACTGCACATATATAGAGCTACATTTAAATGGTTTACTTCTCTTGCCAGTGTTAAATGCTTTATTGGAATTTAACCTTATTTAAAAAAAAAAAAAATGCGATCTGCATTTTCAAATATTTAGTCTCAAGACCTTTTTGGTCAATAGTTATTAATTTTAATTTTTTTATGGTAAACTTAAAATGTATTTCCTTATTGAGTCATAATAGATACCTGTTTACTCAGCTGTTTTCTTTAGCAAAAAACCAAAACAAATATTACAATTTTAGTTGTCTTTTTGGTTACTTAAAATTTTAAAATGTATTGAGTCATCCAGCTTGGTGGGTGGTCTGGTCATTGAGTTTTGTTGGTGGTGTGGTCATCCAGCTTGGTGGGTGGTGTGGTCATCCAACTTAGTGGGTGGTGTGGTCATTGAGTTTTGTTGGTGGTGTGGTCATCCACCTTGGTGGGTGGTGTGGTCATTCAACTTGGTGGGTGGTGCGGTCATTCAACTTGGTGGGTGGTGCGGTCATCCAGCTTGATGGATGGTGTGGTCATCCATCTTGGTGGTTGATGTGGTCATCCAGCTTGGTGGGTGGTGTGGTCATCCGGTGTGGTGGGTGTTGTATCTTTTACACATATGTCCATTGTAATTGTCCATTAGGATGCACTTGAGCCCACCTAACTAATATGACTACCTGTCAGTTTTACTACCTGGCACATATATCACAAAGTCCTTTTAACATATCTGACACTTGTATCGCACATATCACTAGATTATTTTCCTCCATTGAGTCCGTATTACCGTAATTCTATACAAAGTATTGGATACTGCTGAAGACACCGCAACATATGCACTATTGTATGTCTATACTGTCCTTTTAGACATCCCTCGTTCATAATGAACTTTGGAGAAATACTTGATTTGAATAGTCAGTCTTGAAGCTGTGTGAATGGTATAGGTTCATACATAGAGTATTATCTATCTTTTTGTGGTTTTTAAAATGTTATAAGTTTTTTTATTTTTTTGTTTAAAACTACATCTGTGATGTGTCCATTGTAATATGTCTCATTCTGGGGCGTCTGATTGTGTTGTTGAGCGTGTGGTTTAAATGACAGATTTTTTTTTATTATGTATTAGTTTGAGAAGTTGTATCTCTGATGTGTTTGCTTCAGTGTACTGACCATCAGTTAGTTGGTCAGACAAGTCATAAGCTGGTCAGTTACTCGTGAGCCCACATGACCGAACAAAAAAATTGTGATCCTCCAAAAAAAAGAATTGCTTTGTGCCATGAGCTAGAGTCACAATTGTTTTATTATACATTTTTGGATCTTGTTTATTTATAACTATTTATACACACGTGTTGTGGAGGTTTTTAAAAATTGAAATTAATATTTAAATTGTCTTTTGAAAATAGCAAACCAATATGCTTGGTATGAAGCCGTTGGGGAGTAAACTTCAAATTTCTGATAACTACAATAAGGACAGTAAACAATACAACACTCATTTCTGTTGGTTTGGTTCCTCAACAGCCGTCACAATACAAATCAGTGATATAAAGGCTTTAGGGTTGACTGAAAAACTCAAAATCAGCTTTGAGTGTTAAGTGACCCGATTGTCCGTGGAGGGTCACAGTTATACTTTTGAAATTCCATGAGAATGAAATACATGCTTGATTTTTCTACAGCTGATCTCATCTAAAAAAGAAAACATAAGAAAACAACCCACAATGTTATTTTAAAAAATTGTTGTAGGCTTAGCTTTTTTCTCTGTAAGACTTTTTAAGGTCATAGACATAATTAACCTAACATAAAAATTGCACAAATTTGGTACTTTTTAGAACTACAAGGTGCAGTTGTGCTAATTAAAACTTGAAATCCTTCAATCAACCATAATCCCATACTTACAGTTATCCTAAGTCTGTCCTCTATTCAGAATTGTTCTAACCACTGACTCTGTCTGTATTCACCTAAGTTATTATAGTGTTCAATTTTACTGTTTTACTGTACATAATAAAGCAATTGAAGCATGGGTTGTCTCAATTTGTTTTGTATTTGAATTCAGGTCACATTGACCTAAAGATTTTTTAAATATTTGTGTATCAAACAATACTGACTTTTTTTTTTTAATTTTTTAATTGATTTGTTTGAATGCCCATTCAACATTGTATTTATTTTTGTTTTGTTAAAAAACTATAATAGCTAGCATGAATGGAGCTCATTATTTTGAATTCAGTATTAATTAATACCTTCCCTGTTAGAGCTTGAATTTAAAAAAAAAAAAAAAACACTATTGTAAACTTCTAAAGATGTATCCCAAATATTTGATTGTCAGCTTCTCAAAGGATATGTAGACATGGTATACTGGTTAAAGCTAAGCACTCAGATAGGTATTTAGAGCTACACCCCATTCAAATACCAAACCTCATAATGTTTTAAAGAGGGACAAATTTAAGAGAAATATAATGACACGAGTATGTGTTATAATCACTGGATCAAGACTTGATTTTAAAAAATCTACGAATAAAATGGCTGTTAAACCTTGGTTTGACACCATCATTTAATAGCCTTGTCAAAAAAAATATGAGCTTTGTTATTTTGCATTTTTTTTTTACTTTGCTTCACCTCTTTGTTTTGAATTATGTGATATTCTTCACTTTCAAAACTGGCTTTTTTAATGCTTAACTTTGTGATAAGTTTTGATTTTTTAAAAGTTATATATATTATATATCTGTGTGTGATTTTAACCCCTTTTGCTCCAAACATATTTATATGGCAAAAGCTATCATAACAAAAAATCAGTTTGAAATTTATACCATAATAAAATCCAAACATGCCATTGCATAACATGCTTATCAATGTACTTTATATTTTACTAATCTGTGTTCAATCATTTTTTTTTGCATTTATTTGTTCATTCTCAATTTTATGACATTGTGAGTGTGTATATTCAGTGCTAGTTTTACTAACCACTCAGACAGAAGATCCAAAGCCAATTGGTTGTGCTAATGTTCCTTCAACTTTTGATCAATATTTAAATCATTTAATTAAAAATTGTTTTTAAAAAAAATCCTTAACCCTACAAACT
This sequence comes from Physella acuta, assembly GCF_028476545.2. NCBI lineage: Eukaryota > Metazoa > Mollusca > Gastropoda > Physidae > Physella > Physella acuta. The sequence continues at coordinate 6,401 of NW_026732706.1, read as the reverse complement.
TTTATTGGAATGCATACTCTTCTTAAACAAGTTGGTTTTCAATTCCAACTTATATTTCCTCTAGTTTTTAAAATTGTTCTTTTAATTAGAGTGTTACAATAAATATTATGGTATTCATGTGTTGAAGTAGGTCTCAATGGGTTTCTTGCTCCTCATATTCTTGTTATATTTGGACTATTGTTTGCTCTCTGAAAATGTGTTCATTTTTTATTATATTATTGTTGACAGTGCCATTGACAAAACTTTTTTTTTAAATCTTCATCAACTGGTATTAGCACAACACAAGTGATTCATTCTTTTTGCCATTCCTTGTACACATTAATATGCTTCTTTTACTTGCTCGTAAAAAATCAGTTCATTTGTTTTTACCTGTTTAGCTTTTCTGGCATTTAAAAAGAGTGGCCAGATTTTTTAGATGACATAGTTTATATCTAGTAAGATAGAAATCCATGAACTTTTGCTTAATTAAAAGAATTATATTTTTATCAACCATCATTGTCTAGTATAATTGAATATTCAACTCTTGTTTAGTATCTCTAACTTTATTTTAAAATTTACTTTTTCCAGTTACAAATCTATTACTTCCCCTTATCTAGTACTAGTAGCAAAAAGCTCATTGGCACACAAAAATTTTTTGTGTGTCAATCTGTCTGGTATTTAAAAAAAAAAACAATCCTTTCATACAAAATTACCACTGTGGTAGTTACTTCCCTTTATGCAGGATTTTAAAATAACCTTTGACCAGTTGTCAGGGTTCAGTGACATTCCATTAAAAAAAAATCTTTGTGTTCTTTCAATAAATTCTTTTCAAATAAACACCATGGTTTTAAAAAAAAAAAAAAAGAACGACAAAAAATCCTGCCCAACGTGCACAAATTACACAGCTTGTTATTGTGGATGTAGGGGAAATAAATTCAAATCTAAGTAGGAAAGTTTTTAATCCACTCAATATTTCTACTATAGATGTGTTCCACTGTAATATTCATTGTAACCTTTTACTCTGATATCAATAATCTATGCCAATATAAATATTGTTAATATCTTAATAACGCTGTGATCCACATTCTCTATCAAGCATTAATTCATCATCCTGTATCTGTTCATGTGTGTCTGGGCAGTGCCAGTGAGAATGAATGCAGTATTTATCATTCTGTTGTACATTATGCAATAGTTCCATTTCTTGTTTTTGTATCTTCGTTTATCTTTTCTTTCTTCTGTTAGCTGTTGTACTTTAGCTTGCCCCCAGGAACTTTTAACTTGATGGTACACATATAACATGGGACAGTGTGGCCTAGCGATAGAGCTCTCGGCTTCTAACCGGAAAGTCTCTAGTTCAAATCCGGGTTCGTCAGTAGAGTCCGCCCAGCTCACGTTCAGTAAACGCTGCTGGGCATATTGCTGACTACTATTCCTTCATATGCTGAGGTCACAAAAACAGTTGAACTCTACTTCACTTACCCCCCATGGACTGTCAGGTTCAGAAAGGGAACTTAACTTTACACAGCTGTTGTTCTTATGTATGTATAACACCTCCACTGTTTCACCCCAATTTGTGATAACGTATATGCAAAATATATGCCAAATGAGTCACAGATTTAATATATATATATATATATATAAATTAATACAATGCAGAAACATGTATAAGTATATGAAGTGTGTTTCTGAATGTAAAATAAATCTTTGCATATATATGTATGTATATACACACATATACACATGCAAGTATTTATTGTTAGTGAGTGATTTGGATAACAAAAATACATGATGTTCATATAAATGGATTTTAGGTAAGTCTTTTTTATAGTACTACATATTAATGGTAAATTTTATACAGATGAAAAAAAAACATTTTTAAAGGCTTGTTGAATGTGAAAATAAAATGCAGTTGTTAAGTTTAAAAATAGTCCTAACAACATAGTAAATGGTGCTAGATGATTGGATGGCATTTGTTGACAGATTTTTATTGGTTGTTCACTACAACCTATCCAGCAGCTATTAAAATGCCAGCCAGTTATATAATAGGAAAAATCTATTGCTTTAGTTTAATTATTCAATAATGTTTAGTAGCACTTCTTACAATTGTTTTTACAGTATTTATATTAAGTTGCTATATTAACTTGCATGAAGATCAAGCATTTTTTTAACCATTTAAATGTTTCAAATAAGTTGTTTTTTTGTAGGGAAGGTCATGATAAGGAGAATATTGAATAAATTGCGAGTTGTTAAAGCAAGTACTCATTTTATACATGGATCTATCATCTGATATCCATTAACTATTATCCTGTAAGACAACAAATTATAAAGTCACTTTCTGTTTGGGTTGGTTTCATTTTCATTCTTTATAGGGATCATCAACTTAGTTATGATCCCAAAGGGTTTGGGGAGGTGAATCATCGCAAAATATCTGCCAAAATTAATTTTTAAGTTTAAATCACAAATGGAAACAAAGCATTTGGTTTTTCGTTTTCTCATAATTCTAACAGTAAAAAAAAATCATAGCTTTAGCTTAATCTATTGATGCAACTGTATTGTTGATAGCTTTAAAGTTGCAATTGTTCAGATGAGTATATTTGTTCTTTTAAACTGGTGCTTGCTTTGTGTATGTGGTGAATGTAATATACAATATCAACTTGAAATAGATGTTCTATTACATATATATATATATATATATATATATATATATATATATATATATATATATATATATATATATATATATATATATATATATATATAGGCCTATATATATATATATCCTAAGAGAACACTGAACAATGTCCAATATAATAAACTTTTGTTCTAGTAGATGTGTCCATTTGATCTAGCTATTGTTCTTATAGGGAAAATGTGTCTGTTAAAAATATTCACAGGTTGTTACTGTTGCTTTAAAATCCAATCACCAAATGATCTATCTTATTCATTAATATTGCTTCAGTGAACCTAATTGTGATCTGAGTCATATTTAAAATGTATATTTTATTATAGTATCTATGTCAAACTTTCCCATTCGACTTGAAATAAAACTTGGAATTCTTTCCACCTAGTTGCTGTCTACTTCTTTCCACCTAGTTGCTGTCTACTTCTTTCCACCTAGTTGCTGTCTACTTCTTTCCACCTAGTTGCTGTCTACTTCTTTCCACCTAGTTGCTGTCTACTTCTTTCCACCTAGTTGCTGTCTACTTCTTTCCACCTAGTTGCTGTCTAATTCTTTCCACCTAGTTGCTGTCTACTTCTTTCCACCTAGTTGCTGTCTACTTCTTTCCACCTAGTTGCTGTCTATTTCTTTCCACCTCGTTGCTGTCTAATTCTTTCCACCTAGTTGCTGTCTATTTCTTTCCACCTATGTTGCTGTCTAATTCTTTCCACCTAGTTGCTGTCTACTTCTTTCCACCTAGTTGCTGTCTAATTCTTTCCACCTATGTTGCTGTCTAATTCTTTCCACCTAGTTGCTGTCTAATTCTTTCCACCTATGTTGCTGTCTAATTCTTTCCACCTAGTTGCTGTCTAATTCTTTCCACCTATGTTGCTGTCTAATTCTTTCCACCTAGTTGCTGTCTAATTCTTTCCACCTCGTTGCTGTCTAATTCTTTCCACCTAGTTGCTGTCTATTTCTTTCCACCTATGTTGCTGTCTAATTCTTTCCACCTAGTTGCTGTCTACTTCTTTCCACCTAGTTGCTGTCTAATTCTTTCCACCTATGTTGCTGTCTAATTCTTTCCACCTAGTTGCTGTCTAATTCTTTCCACCTATGTTGCTGTCTAATTCTTTCCACCTAGTTGCTGTCTAATTCTTTCCACCTATGTTGCTGTCTAATTCTTTCCACCTAGTTGCCGTCTAATTCTTTCCACCTATGTTGCTGTCTAATTCTTTCCACCTAGTTGCCGTCTAATTCTTTCCACCTATGTTGCTGTCTAATTCTTTCCACCTAGTTGCTGTCTAATTCTTTCCACCTAGATATAGTTGCTTAAGACATTCTCACATGCAGGCTGCAGTGTGTGTGGGTGTGTTGAGTCAGGTTTAGTCACTGTGATGACCCAAACTAAGATATATTTATAAAAGGAGAATATGTACAAGTTAGGCCAAGTAGATGTAAGAGCTTATCGAATAGCCCGATCAATAGGGCTGGTAAATAGGTCACCAACCAGTTCTACGGCTCAATAAAACCTGCATGAGCCATAGAACTGGTTCGTGACCTACTTACCAGCCCTATTAACAACGAGATGACCGCTCACACGTGAAGGTCGTAGGAGTCATTTAGTCAGTGTCCGGGAACAGACGGCAGCATCACAAATCTTTTCAGGCAGTATTAGCAGTTATGTGCCCTTTCGTCGCCATGCACAGAAAAACAGACCGCCATGCTAACAGACGTAACAATGAAATCCGAAACTAATTACGGAAAGAATACTTCTAGTTGAAATGAATATGTATCTTTATTTTTAAGAATTCAAAATGTCTCCAAAATCATACCCCCCCCCCCCCCCCCCCGTGACGTCATGTATCGACAACCCCATTAGGAAAAAATATGATCGATAACAGTGGATGTACATAGTAATCGACTGCGTCAAATGATAATTGCTAGTAAACGTCGTATAGCTAATAGAAAGCAACCCAAATGGCGGTACAACATTTTAGCGATACCTCGTTTAAGTACTTAATACTAATAGCTATGGTAGGTTGCTGTGGGTTAAGTTAAATACACTATCTGTTATTTATTTATATCCATTAAAAGTAGAGTCAGTAATAATACGCTTACTTAATTGGATACGCCCATCTGACATCTAACTAAACGCTATCTTTATCTCAGTGGCTTCAGAAGGTGGGGTGCGGTAAATCAGGGAGTTCTCCCACACCCTCAAAAAACTATACATTTTCAGTTTGGTGTCACCCCATATTTTCGAGTTGTCGCCCTCTAAATATCGTCACCCGGAACAGACCGCATTTCCCGCCTAGGGACTCTACTACTCACTCTATCGCTAGTTGAAAACCTAAGAAAAGATCGTCATTTATTTGTTTTTATTTTTAAGATTACTAGGAAACAGTCCGCTATACAGAATATGCCTCGCGTTTCCTGTAATAAATAACAGCCTCGTGTGTTCTCCAGACATTTCCCAACTCTTTTAGTTCCTTGTGCCACATACACATAACCTGAGGAAACAACGGAACAGTAATTCGCTTTTCTACACCGTGAAAGTATAACACCAGATAACGCTTTTCTACACCTTAGGGGTCATCCATAATTGACGCCACGCTTTTTTCACGATTTTACCCGCCCCCCTCCCCTCCGTCACACATCGTCACAAAAAGCCAAAGCCACCCCCCCCCCCCCGCCTCTCTCCCTAAATGACGTCACACGTCAGCCTACAAAATCTTGTCTGAGCTCTGTCAACATAGAGTATTTTAATCAATTCATATTACAATTGTACATTGCATATTACATATTACAATTCAATATTACAATTATGCGAAATGACGGCAAAAATTCGTTTTCTAACATTACTTTTTACTTTCTCGTATATACGAAGTATAGAGAAAGTCTTGTAATCGTGCAAAAAAAAAAAAATCGAGATTTTTGCAAATCTCGACGTTTTACATCTCACTGATACGGAAAAACATAATTTTGCAATCTTGTCCGTATGTCTGTGTGTCTGTGTGTGTGTCTGTGTGTGTGTGTGTCCGTGTGTAAACACGATAACTTGAGTACCGTTACAGCTAGATTGATGAAATTTCATATACAAGTATTTTATCAAAATCGTAGATCCGTATCAACTTTTGAGCGATTTCGGATAACCGGAAGTGGTACTTTTTCTACTTTGAATTTTTCAAAAGCCTATAACTTGAGTACTATTTCAGATAGATAAATGAAATTTCACATGTAAGTAAAAGATCTAATTCTCTACCTTCTGTTAAATTTTGAGTAATTTCCGTTGACTGGAAGTAGTAATTTACGCTACTTCCGATTTCTCAAAAAACTAATGTAAATTTTTAAAGTACTAATAATATTGCGCACTATTATACGCGTTTTTATTCGGCGTTTGCTTGGTGCGCAATGTTTTTTTTTATGAGATTCTATTCTATTTTTAAAAGTTTAAGTATTTAAAATGGATTAAAATCATGTCTATAGCCCGAGTTACCATCCCCTGTTGTTTTATATAAGAATATTCGAGAAAGTTTAGGGGAGATCACTACCGGTTTATTTTATAATGCAAAAGTGTGACATCACACTATCTGAACCCCCTCCCCCCCTCATCACACACCGTCACAAAATTACGTACCCCTCCCCCGACCCCCTACGAGTGTAACGTCATTTATTGATGACCACTTACAGTAACCGTAACGCCTTATACCGTAACAGTGTAGCGCCAGATAGCGTCACAACGTAACAGTATAGACCAGAGTTT
>NW_026732705.1:392500-411928 GCF_028476545.2 Physella acuta | reverse complement strand
GGGGGGGCACTTGAAATTTTCAGGGGGGGGGGAGGGGGTTGATTTTCTTTGGGGGGGGTGGGGAGGGGGGGCGGTAGAATTTTTTTCGGGGGGTGGGGGGGGGGGGGGGTTCGTCCCCCCCCGAAGAGATGCCTGGAAGAAACTCTGACTTTATCGACCTGTAGTTTCATCAATATTCAGCTAATTAAATGTCCACAAAATGTTACATAAAAATGATGTATAAAAACTGTCACCTTCGATGACAATTAGAACTCCTACCCGATTTATAAAAAAATTCAAGCAACAGCTTTAATTAAACGGTGCTGCCGTATATCCAGACGACGCCATCACTCACCACCACCGCGAGCTGTCAGCACCAGCCACTTCCGCTCCACCCACCCGCTCACAACAAAACACGTGATGAGCTGAAATTAAAACAAAACTCCATTTTCCCAAACAATGTTATTGTACCACTGAATTGGCCAGAACAATTTTTTGTGATTTCGCCATATTTTTTTTACCGTCTGAAATATGCGGTTGTCAAACTGCACATCTGCTAATTGGCAAAGAAAGCCTTGAGTGACACAGTGGAACAAGAGCGTTTGGTCTCGCGAGAGCGCGCGCTGTCAATCCTTGCCAAAAAAAACTGGACCGGAATTCCCTCAGAGCTTCTAATTAGGAGGGAAAAATTATATTACGTTATCTTCATCAACTCGTGGAAACTGCTCTATACAAGTTGACTTCGCCACACACCACACACCCACACACAAACCTGACGTACCCACAACCAGGACGGCGTTGCGTCTTGGATCCTAGTGGTGTGCCCCATCCCCCACTCAAAAATACCGACCCCCCCCCCCCCCCCACCGATACACATACATGTTGCTCGACTTTCATGATGAGACAACCCTCAATTACACAACCGACCCCATCCTAACCCCTACCTCACAGACCTAGCTTGACTTCCCGGTTCAATAACCCCCATTCCCACCACAACCCCCCACCCATACCCACCCTACAAACGTAACTTGACATTAAACCCCCCCCCCTAATCCCCCCAATTCCAATTCCCATTCCATACCCCAACCTCAACCCCACCCCACAGAGGTAGCATGACTTCCCTGTTCAACAACACAACCCTACCCCCCCCCCCCCCCCCCCACAGAAGTAGCATGACTCCCCAACACCCAGTGTTTCACCAAGCCGGATAATTTCATCAGACCCACATGGGACCTGTCTCAGGAGCTTCTATGTACCAGAAGAGTTGAGACCGGGTCCCAAACCTGCTCTAAGTGGGGTTAAATTGATAATCTTCACCCCCGGGCCGTGGCGTGGGGTTAAAAACGTAAGGGTTAATAGTTGGCTTTTATGAACCAATCTTAGTTCAGCTCAAGAGATGTTTGTTTTTTTGATGTGTCAGTAGCGAGATAAATACCTCCATGATGTTAGAACTCCGTGTATTGTTTTATTGGAGAAGATAATAAATAGACGAGTAGAGTCTGGTCTTTGACTTGGTTGGTAGTGGCTAGCAGTAGATTTGGCAGTGGCTAGCAGTAGATTTGGCAGTGGCTAGCAGTAAATTTGGCAGTGGCTAGCAGTAGATTTGGCAGTGGCTAGCAGTAGATTTGGTAGTGGCTAGCAGTAGATTTGGTAGTGGCTAGCAGTAGATTTGGTAGTGGCTAGCAGTAGATTTTATAGACCATCAGGTTGATAGGATGGCAGCAGTAAAGACTTCTGACAGCAGCATTACTTACTTGACATACGCCTAAATTTGGTGTAAAAAGCCATATATATATATATATATATATATATATATATATATATATATATATATATATATATATATATATATATATATATATATATATATATATATTTCTCGGAGTGTACGAAAACCCTGCATTTATCCATCTTTGGACCGTATCTGGTGGAATATGAAAATAAACTATACGGTTGGTTATTTATCTAGCCACACAAAATCCTCATGTTCCATAGGGTTGAAAACACCAGAGCTAAAGGCACTACACATAAGAAGATATGATAGAGGTATTTATTCTAGTAAGTACAATCATAAGGTAGGCCTACTGAATATAAGAAGTTAATGATAGGGCTTATATTTTACCGTAGTTTTTTTTTATATTTCTATTTTTTTATTAACCAAAAATGACTATATTTAAGTAACCCAATAGGTCTTAAAGTATTTGTGTAGATCAATTTACCATCCTGTCGGATTACCTCGACTTCTGCTATAGTTTCACCCCAGGCCACATCGTGTTGAACCAAATCTCTAATGTTGATGAGTGAATTAGACCACTATTCCACTCTCCCACTCAGCAGCTGAGTCTAGCCGAGGGCCAGGATTCCCTGAGTCCTGTTTTAAAACAACCAGAGGCATCGCCTGCGCGATTTCATTTAGCCGGCTTTAGTGGTAAATCTGGTCTCACCCTACTTCCGACATTACCCCCAGGCCAACTCCCCCCCCCCATTCCACACCACCTCTCCCTCTCAAACCCTCACCCCTCCACATTCACTTACATACCCCTTCACTTATTACACAAATAACCCCCCCCCCCTCGTACATTATAACTGCCATCCACGCCCCTCTCCTCCCCCTCCCCTCTCCTCCCCTCCCCTCCACCCCCTCCCTTCCACTCCCCCTCCCACCCCACCAACTGTACTATCAGCTACCCTATGTGATTCTCTACTCCCCCCCCCCTCCCACCAACTGTACTATCAGCTACCCTATGTGATTCTCTACCCCCCCCCCCCCACCAACTGTACTTTCAGCTACCCTATGTGGTTCCTTAATCATCGCTTTCACGCCAGATCCTCTAAAGAAAACCGGAAACCCGGTAAATGAAGCCTGGAAGATATGGGAGCCGGCTGGTGATTGGTCGTGATGGAGCCGGCTTAATTCTGCCGGACAGAGCCACGGTGGTCGCGGCCATTAGGTCCATGGCGTGGGGAGTGGTGCTGGAATGTTTCCAGACGACTGGACCATTAGCAGGCGGGGAGAATGGCGGCATCAACGCCTGGGTTTGGGTGGTGTTGGCTAACTGATGATGTCATCAGATGGACTGGAGGAAAGGTAAACTGTCGGAGGAGAAACGAAGTAAACATAAGTCAAATGCTCCCGTATACAGGGATGTTGGTTTAAACTTTAAAGTTATTGAGTACAAGTATGATTTCGATAGAATCTCAGTTTTTGGACAAGAGGTGTGGAGGAGGTTGATGAGAAGGGGTTGGGGGGGGTAAGATCTGTCTGCCCAATGTAAATAAAATATATAATTTTATATAGTAAATATATATTCAAGCCAGTGTCCCCTCAACCCCCCCCCCCCCTCCTCACCCCTTTGTGGAGGAAATAATGTCTGAAAGAAACCCTAATGTGACTACCAATGGTTGTAACACATTTCAAGTAGTGGTGAACGTTTCAAATAAACCTTAAAATAGAACTTGAAGATTTTCTAAACATTTTATTTAAAAAAAAAAAAAAAAAAAAAAAAAAAAAAAAACTAACCAGCATTCCTATGGCCTCTTTGTGAACTCCCCTTTCCAAATCGCGCCAAACCAAGCAGAAGGAATCCCCGGAAGTTATCGGGTTTTCCCTGAGTGACGAATCGTAAACAAAAAGACATTCAGCGTCAATACATGAACTCGTGCATGCATATCATGTCTCCCTGCCTTCAGATATAACCAATGACACGGTGTATATAAATCACATGACATTCTCGATAAATGTGATCAAATTTATTGCATGACCTTTTATTTATGAATGGCTTCCTTTTGATGGTTTACTCAGCAATAAATATTATTAGTTCAATTTTATTGTATTTACTTGTTATTTGCTATGGTTTTCTTATAAAATGTGAAAAAACGACAGGTAATTTTAAAGAAAGCGACGCCATTTTTTTTATTACAAGTCTGCGGCGCCGGGGTTAAACCAAATGCCAGAAAATCAGCCCACATTAACGGCACGTGACTTTGATCCTTTGATCGGGCTATTTTTAGCTCTGTTTCCGTCTTTACACCTAGCAGTTTAAAACTGCGGAAGCGTCGGCTTGCGTCATAAGAATCAACGGAGTCATTGTTTCAGCTCTGACGCACAACATGCCAGATAAATTAAGCGAATATTTCGCCATTTGTGTTTGAGCATTATTATGGTTATAACCTTTCTAGATGAATGTCTACACCACTTTCAGAGTCCGATGATGCCACATAAATGGAATCTTCTTAAAGAAAAAGTTTTAGGTTACTAGCAGTAAACTATACGGCAATATAAAAATATAACTTACTGATTGTAGTGAATGACTGAAGGGGGATGAATAGGGTGGATGTTGTTTACACTTTGTACACTGTCCCGTTCGTGCCTGTTCAATCCTCGTGTTGTGAGTTGTGTATTATGTATATAAGCTGTGTGAGAAGGTGTGTGATTGCTTCAGTTTAGTCCAGTTCTTTCCCAAAGTTAGTTCTGTACTGTTAGATGGCCACTGTATCTTAGTTTGTGTACTAGCTTATGTATCTATATTTAGAATAGCCTGTGTTGTGTAGATAGTGAGTTAAACTCTTTTAGAGTTAACGAGCCTTGTTTTATTTAGTCTTGTTTTGTAACCCTTTTGTGGTTGTTTGGTCTTATAATATGTTGCGCTACCCACTGGATCTTCGTAAATTCATGTCCGTGTGTTCACAACACTAACGCCAACTCTAGTCTTATCCCTAAACAGAATCTTAACCTAAGGCATCACATCATAACCCTCAAATTCGAACTCTTACACTGAAGTCTATAATTAAAATACTTAACTACAAATATACTAACACTTACAGTAATGCCAACTCTAGTCCTATCCTTAAACAGAACCTTAAACGAAGGCATCATAACAAACTCGAACTCTTACACTAAACTCTATTATTACAAAACGTAACTACTAAAATACTAACACTTACACACTTGTATATTCACATGCGTAAGAAGACTTCGACTGGTTAATTATAATCATCAAAAGTCTCAAAAATAGAAAGTACGTAAAGTTAGTTTCAGTGTTATATTCGAATGTGTGTCCCTGTTATATTTTCATGTTAGATTGGTAGGATTTTAAAATGTTTTCTGGAAACATCGACATTAGGTCCGAGAACCACCCACACCTCTTTCCCCATCCAGACCTTAACCAACACATCACTCCCACAACCACAACCACACATTTAGAAAGACAAGCTGTTTGTGTCTATCACATTGTCTTTGTAGTTTTATCCTACTAATTGACTCCATGTTTTTTGTTTAGAATTAATGGTCAGTTATCCTATTTTTGTCGACTTTTAATTATGGCCTAGGAAAAAAAAAGACATTTTAAACACGATTTCAACATGTATTTGAAGAACTCGATATTAGAAATAAAATTGATCGAGTCAAGTAACCAGTAAACATTATCCGGTACCTAGTAATAAGAACTGTTTGATGGGTATATTTGATACTTGACATTAACAAATACATACTCGATACTGACATTTAGTTATTCGATACTCTATGGTTAATAAGAAGTGCTCGATATAAAAAAAAATGTGTTAGTGTAATGAGGTAGTGAGGTTTATGCAAATAGTAATGAAATGGGTAGTGTTAGTTACTTACAAAGTAAAGACAATTACAGGTACAATGGACGTTTCGACCCAAAGTCTTCGTCAGCAGTGTAAAGACTAGATAAAAAAAAAGACAAAAAGTGATATAATTTTGGACTTACAGTAAAAGCACATCTGGTCTTAAGGCAACTGTTATCCAAATGTAGAAACAGTTACACCACCGGCAATGAGAAGATGTGGTTGAGTGGTAGAGCGAAGTGTAGTCTCTCATTGATATCAAGCCCTAACCTATGCCCTAGCCTGACGAGACCAATTTATGTTTGGGAAAGTAAGTACAATGATGGCCATACACCGCCTTAAAATAACTATCCGATCACTGAAGCATATATATATATATATATATATATCTTTATATATATATATATATATATATATATATATATATATTATATATATATATATATATATATATATATATATATATATATATATATATATATATATATATATATATATACATACTTACAGTTAGATTTTGTTTTTTAAAATCGCTAACAAGAAATTTTACTGACAAATCGATAGGTGCTGTATAGGCTGCTTCAAGGCCGTCATGTTTTTCAGGTGGGTTTTTTTTTTGGTGACACTTTTATCCCGTGACATCGCTAATCCGTTAATCCATATTTTGTAATCTTGTTTGGTCAACAACAACACTGGTCAATGCGTTGTGACGGAGTACAGCCGAACTCTGATTACCTTGACGAAACAAAAATTTGTATCCACTGATGAAAACGTCTCAAAGAAACGAACGAAAACAAAGAAATAAACTATGTAAATATTGTTAGGAAACATCAAATACAAATGTACAGTTTTAGTTTTTTTTAAATTTTTCATTATTGGCCAAAAATTTAATATAAAACAAACGAAACTGGATTGTTAAACACATAGTTATGTTTCTTGGGGGTGGGGGGGGGGGGGGCAATGTTAAATGGCAATTCTAGTTCGGTAGTACATTTCCCTATTAGAACCCAACGGTCCATGGGGCAAGTTACTGTGACATCGGAATATGAAGGGTCAGCACTAGTGTGGTCAGCACTAGTGTGGTCAGCACTAGTGTGGTCAGCACTAGTGTGGTCAGCACTAGTGTGGTCGACAAGTGTGGTCAGCACTAGTGTGGTCAGCACTAGTGTGGTCAGCACTAGTGTGGTTAGCACTAGTGTGGTCAGCACTAGTGTGGTCAGCACTAGTGTGGTCAGCACTAGTGTGGTCAGCACTAGTGTGGTCAGCACTAGTGTGGTCAGCACTAGTGTGGTCAGCACTAGTGTGGTCAGCACTATGCCCAACCACCTTTATTTTCCCTAACGTGAGTTACGTACCCATCAGGGCTGGATGGACACAGGTAAGTTACACTGCTTTGAACACAGATTCGAACTTAACACTTTTCGGGTGAGCAGTCTAGCATTATCCCGCTAGGCCACTCCGCCCCAGTTAGTTCGGTGCGAAGCTTTAATATAGTCTTTTACCTTCGACATGTTAAGAGCCAACTTGCATGCATATATTTGTTATTTTATTGACGAGTGTATGGACCCAAACTACATAAATTTATCTGACTTTATCCCTCAGATATAGTTAACATGGATTACTCTGGTCCTTATATATCAGATATCTTAATAGACTCAAATCATGCCACTAATCCGTTTCATCATGTTCAACATTCACCATTAAGTAAATGTTTAAATCTCATATCTACGACGGCTGCAGCATTTGCTGTACGTTCCCAGAATGGTGAGTACACATGTCAGTGCACATGATGGTCATCTATAGCAGACAAGCGCCATGTCTGTTCTGCTAACCACTGTGAGATACAATACTAGGATTCACTTTTTGAGGTGTGTCAGCATGTACAAAAGTAACCATGACTCCATGTCACTAGCTTTGTTTTCTAAAGTTCATTATTCCTGATCAACAAATAATAAAAACATTTTCTTAATAGAATGCATAGAAACAAAATTAAAAGAAAACTTTAAAGGCGAGCATTGAATGTGTCGATGTTAATGAAATGAAAGTTTGGCTTAACAAACATTCGTACTTTAGCTGTAATCAAGGCTATTTCAATTACTGTAAAGTGTTGACGACATAAAATTCGCGATTAGCGATTAGAAATGAAACGTTGTAAACTACTTGAGATAAGTGTTTATTTTTTATTGAATTCTGTTTGTCTTAATCGATGTATCTATCAATCGTCCGCACAATTAAGCTATGGTCAGAATACATTAGTTAATTAATTTTTTTTTAACTTTTTTCTCCAAACATTTTGATACATCAACTATAATAACATTTAAAAAAAATTCATTAAAAAAACGACGAATAATATCCTAAGGGTTAAATTAAAATATTATATAGCAGCGACTTTAGCCTAAGACAACGCGAAATGCTAAGAGTGCACCCATTTAGTTCAGACTCTACCAAACCTTGCAACACCAGGAAGCTGAGTATCTGGAACATTTAAAGACAAAAATAAGACGGGGATTTAAAGTGCAATCAATGTGCTCACTCAAGAAAGACAGTTTTAAAAATGTGAATTATTTGAGTGACGAAACAAATAGTGGATGAGAGGCTTCCTGCGGGCCTTCAGATATCTTGTAATTACAGGTATAAACGGTAGGTGTACTCTTGGCAAGCAGATCGTATGGCGAACACTATGCTGGATCAGACACGTCGCTAGCAGTTTCAGTGCAAAGGGGAAACAGAAAATTGATATCAACTAACAGCAGATACGGAGCTAGGAGTAGATGGTTCAGATCCTAGATTGTATGAAAGAAGGTCTCCATACATCATCATTGTTTCGTCCCCAAGACAGACATGGTGTAGAAGAAGTAGATTGCATCTGTTTTAATTACCTCGGCATACAGGGGGATCGTTTTAGCCTGTGCTATGGGGGTGGGAGAGGGTGTAGCCGTAGGTGACCAATGACACGTTAGACAGCTTCAGACTTTTATCTGTGATAGAATATACCTAAATACACATATGTACAACTGAATTTAACAGCTAACCCACAATCACAAAAAAATGTTCGCATTAATTGTTTTCATCTGCTCTTCCATCCTCCACTACCCCGACAAGTTCCCACAACACTCGTGAAACTTCAGCACCCAAGTTATTTTCTAGTCTCCAAGTTCCTTTGAAAATTTATCAGTACCCAGTCTCCATCAAAGACTTAAATGACGTCATAAAAATAATCTAGAAATGTATATATTTCTAAATTCTAATGCCAATAATTATCCACATCTACGGCTGGAATGTAAAAAAAAAATGTATTGATGTTCACAAAAATAAAACAGGACAACATGTCACCATAATGTCTGACGTCACTGAATTCAGGAAGTAGGTGGCGGGAGTCAATGGGTGTGTTAGTATGATATCGTCTGCTGCCACTGGCTTATTAATTACTATGGTTTTCAACGCTCCAAACTGGAAATCTGTATGGATTTGTTGTATAGTCTTTTCAACAAAAGTTTCAAAGGCTGAGCCGCAGGTTACTATTTTAGTTACCCGAGGATTTGTTGAGCTCATATCGTACTGTTATTTTCTTATGTTTTAACAAACACGATAAGATTATCACAAATGTTGTTTAGGGCTAAGAATATTAATTAAAAATATTGTAAATAGGCCGGAAAAATTGCTATTTGAAGCTTAAATCGTAATGTCTGTTTGTTTGTTTGTTTGTTAGTTTGTTTGTCTGTTTCTGGTCTACTCGTGAAACTAAATTTTGAACCATTTTGAATAGATCAATTTTTTAACAGTTTTGTATTTATTCTTGGATAACAACAGGTTAATACACCAACAATTGAATAAACCCTATCATACCCGTACCCCCCCCCCCCCCTCCCCTTCACACACCACATAAGCAGCTGAACGATTCTAAAGCTACAAAGTTAACCCCACTGTCACGCTGTATAATTTCACGATCAATCAAACTTCAATCACACCCTACAGTACAGGCACAGTTGACGTGGTCGTCCTTGTCCGTGTCACGTTAAAGTACATACCCCACGTGACACATATAGTGTATGCTTAACGTGACCTGCACTATTATTTAAACGCTGCAGATTTCCAGATGGTCCGAGTTCCATACAGTTAACAAGCACCACAGATAGTGTTGATAAGTAAGAATACGTGCCTTTGTTTAACTATATATTATCCGATCATTTTTAACACAACTTATATATATATATATATATATATATATATATATATATATATATATATATATATATATATATATATATATATATATATATATATATATATATATATATATATATATATATATATATATATATATATATATATATATATATAATATATATATATATATTTTTTTTTTTTTTTTTTTTTTTTTTTGTTATTTTGATATTTATTTCATCATTGAAAATCTGGTTGTGTATGTCCTCCTTGAAGAAAGTCATAGTCTATTTTCAAAAAAAGTTTCCTCAATAATTAGAATTATAAAAAGTATCAGAACTAGTTTTTTATACTAGACTTGGTGTTTATCTTTCCATGCTATAAAATTACAGCAGCAAATATTTACATATTCAAGGACTAGGTAGTTTATTACACTACAAAAACATCAAGTACCTGCAGTTGAAGATGAATGTCATTTTCTTCTTTTATAAGCAAAAGGCTTTATTTATATTACTTATTATTGATGCATATTTCTATTTCAAAAGAAAATACCACACATAATATGAATCATAGTGTACCATAATGATCAATTATTAAAAATCATAAATAAATGAAGATAAATGCTATAAACAAAACATTCATACAATAACTTTGACAACTTTTTTTTTAAATGACCAAAACCAAGAGCATAACAAAAAATTTGAATGATGGATGGATAGTAAAACTTTTTTTTGACAATACAAGAATAAAGAAAATTAAATATGTTGGACTTCTTTTAGTTACACTGTTTAACATGTCTAAAGGTCATTAAAAATTAGGCACAGTGGAAAGACAGCATAGTATGATGAGTAAAAAAGAAAAAGAGACTATGTACAGGAGTGCTATATGAAATCATCCTCTTCATCATCATAATATGCTCCTTCCGCCACATCTGCCAAACCTAAGTCATCAGCCTTGTCTACTCTAATTGTGGCCTTTGGTTTCTTTTTCTTTTGAGTCTTTGCCTGTTCTCTCCTTTGTCGTTCCTTTTCATGATACAGTGTATTTAATGAAATACCAATTCGTTTGATGTCATCAGCAGGCAATGTTAAGGTTAAATCATGGATAAATTTTTACTATAAATGCTGAATACAATTTGCTACTCTCAAAAAATGTGATTTTTGTTTTCAAAGCTTGTTCAAATTGATCAAACTGTTCTTTTGTTTCAGGATACATGCTGTCTATTCCAGATGCATCGCCTACACCAAATAAACCTTTAGCTAATTTTAAATCAGCTTCTTCTTGAATCTTTTGTAGTCTAATTTTCTCAGCCAGTTTTTCCTCTGGTGTCTTCTCAACCTTTTCTTCTTCCTTCTGTTTAGTTCGCGCCTTTTCAGCTATTCTATCAGCTATTGGTTTTTTCTTCGGCCTCTGGTAAGCTGTGGACTTTTCTTCCGCTGGTTTAGTTCCATCAGCCTGTTCCTTTTTTTCTTCCTCTTCATCTTCCCAGCTTTCCTTCACGTCATCTTCTTCATCTTCTCCTTCCCATTTATCTGAAGCAACTGCCCCGGCAGGTGGGATATTGGGCTCGAAATCCTCTTTCATGTTTACCAAAATCAGTGATAAGAAAGAAATGATGTACACAGCGTCAGTCCTTAATATTGATTACCACCATAATACAAAAGCCCCGGTGCTATAAAATGAATGCTATAAGTGTCTTTATTAAACAACGATTAAATACTTTTTTTTTACTAAATATTTAGGTAACAACGCATTAATCTACGTGTTTATTTTTACAAAAATTTTTTTTTACTATTTATTTGACGCCTAGAAGAGGAAAGAAGCTAAAAATAGATTTAAATAGTATCGACATCGAGTTGTCTTCCTTCTAGTTGTGATTGTCTATTTATTTGACTAGTTTAATGTTTATCATCTAGGATTGTTGTATCCTATTACGTGTTGAATGTGTTCTTCTATTATGTTATAAATAGATTGTTATAAACTTATTATTGAACTCAGTTATACATGTGTTGTATTATTATGTTATACATGTTATTCTATTATGTTAAACCTTTTTATGTTCTGTTATTTAGTTAGATTTTCCCAGTGGCGTTGCTAGGTCGGGTGTCACCCGGTGCGGTACCTGACGGTGAACGTTGGTGTCACCCCCCCCCCCCCGCCCTTATTTTGGATAGGTCTAAACTTTGCACGAATAATAGTAACGATGTTTAACTATATTCGGTTATTAATACAGCTGGGTGTAACAATGTTTTCTCTATTCTTAGCAAGTTTACGAAAAGGTGTCACCCCCCCCTCCCCCCTCCCTCCCCCCTATCCTTGTCGGGATTCGTCAATTTAGCTCTTAAAAACAATTTAAACTGTAATTAATCATTTATTTAAAAGGAATAATCTTTTTTTTCTATATACATTTGGCTATTTTTGCCTTGGTGTCACCCCCCCCCTAAATGGTGTCACCCGGTACGGTCCGCACCCCCCCCGTTCCGCCCACGCTACGCCACTGGATTTTCAATTATGTTACAATAAAACCGTTGGATAATTTGAAACCAAAATGTTCAGGTATACTATTTATATACATCCTCATTTGTTTACCTGTGAGAAAATCACGAGCTTTTTGATTATACCTAGTGTTTCCAGAACCTTGTGTCGTGTGATTATGTCAGGTGATTAGAGGACCTTTGTGCCCACACATTAGCCCAGTGTACCTGAAGTAAAGGTGAGATCAGAAAGTTTACGCCAGCAACAAAACTATATTAGGGCAATTTGTTAACAGACAAGTTTGATTAGAAAATAAAACAAATATATAAAAACTTTCTAATAATATGCTGTAAAATGCACTGAAAGTAAGAATATAATGCAAACTTGCTTTTTTAAAAATATTATAAAAGCTTTGGTTGCTAAAACATGTAAAAGATTTCATGAGCGACCAAAGCGTTTATTAAAGAAAACAAGTTTTCTTTTTAATTTTCAATGCATTTAAAAGCTGCAAGTTTTTTTTACATAAAGGCTTTTTTAAATATTTGTTTTATGTTCTTCTTATTATCATTCGTTCTAAATAAAGTTTATACCAAAGTGTCTACTACTAAAAATTTGCGCTAAAAATGTGTAGCTTGTTATCTCTAAAAGACAAGTATCTGCTCCTTCATAGTCCACGGACGACGCACATGAAAATAAAATCACTCAGCCGTGAAAAACAACACAATCTTAATAGAGTGATCGCTAAGATTTAGTCTTGTTATCTCGACTTTAATTTTTTTTAATTTAGAAATTTTACATTGAATTTTAATGACAAGCTTAAAGTCTAATCAGATTTAAAATATATATTCTTGTATTGTCACCAGAGACGAATGTATATGGAAAATGAGTCACGAAACCTCTGCTCGAGAAGATGGTCACAAATAAGTTACAACATTTGCCACAACCCACAAACAAACTAACAAACAGACTTTGCGAACTAGATAAAAGATTTAAAAAAAACAGATATTGTGAATTTAAAAAAATCTTATAATAAATTTTGTAACATGGTAAAGGCTGGGCTCGCATCCCTTGAAGTTCGCTGGGGTCCTCCAAATTCTGTTCAGTACCTAGTTTGTCTTGATAAACGTGTTAGTTAAGGCGTCTGGGTATGGTGCTGAATACACAGTATCTTCACAGACCAAGTCCAAAAAATAACAAATGATTTCCGTTGTATCTGACTTATGT
Source organism: Physella acuta (assembly GCF_028476545.2). NCBI lineage: Eukaryota > Metazoa > Mollusca > Gastropoda > Physidae > Physella > Physella acuta. The sequence goes on along the minus strand of NW_026732705.1, from coordinate 398,497 downwards.
GACGGTAGGTTTGATAGTATATTTTCTTTTTTTAAACAGGTGGTATGGTGGGGTGGGAATTGGGAAAAAAGGGTAACCTGAAGCTTTCCGCTGGTACATGGGCGAGACCCTACACCTGTGCTGAACATTACCTGCAGTATCGTGAGTGGGCTATCTGTGTGGGGCATAGATGATCGAAATTGTTCTGGTGATTCAAAGTTCACTTTTATAACTCGTCATTGACTAAATATGATGGTGTTTAGTATCTGTTACTTACATTCTGTTAATTCTGTTTTTGGCGAAACTTGATATTATCGTAACAAGTTACTACATTACATCGTTATTTCATACAATTTAAGTTTTCATAGGTTTTAATTTTTTTAAATGATGGTTAAATATAGAAACTTTTGCTTTTCAATCTTATAATTCTATTAGCTTTCATAAACTGTGGAATAATTATAAGTTTATCAAAGAGGACTTTTAGTTTTAGCTTAACTTTTCTGCGCAAATCAAAAACTCAAATGTCCTAAATTAAACGAAAAACAACTTTAATTGTTTTCATCTAACACTTGAAAGTAATTTCCCTGAATCCACTTAAGCAATTTCGATAACGTCGTCTTCCAATTTAATTGTTAATCACAGACCCGATAAACAAATTATTTTTAATTGATTTTATCCGCTTGGCTTTCTTTATTTAGAAAATAATGAGAACATATTTGATTGAATTAGAAAACAGTTTTGAGTTGAAATTACTCTCAAGTAGATGTTTGCACGAAGAACGAGACATCACATCAAGCAGCAAGTTGGTAAATATAATCCTTAAAATCGCGGAGTAATAAATATAACGACGGGGCCAAATTTCTAGTTTTTTGTAGCAACAAAGTAAAATTCACTTTTGCAGTCAGTGCATCTAAGAAACCCCACGCACAAATCAGCAGATTATGCTTTGTTTGAACAAACAAACAAGGCAGAAAACAGATCTATTTACGATATTTTATTCCCTTTTACGTTACCTGCATTTTTTTTTCTATTCCGGCCAACTGTTCAGGGGAAGCAACTATATTGCAAGGGAAGCAACCGAGTTCTTTAGAGAGTTGGTAAAAAAAAAAGGAGAATCAGAGCAGATAACGTCGAGTGAATGTATAACAAGAAATAAAATGTGATAAAAATATATTATTTTCATTTATTCGCTTTTTATCCTGGACTTTGTTTTGTAAAGTTTGCTCACTTTTTTGTATTGCTTTACATTTATAAACTTTTGATCTATTTTTCTACCTGATTTCGTCTTCACGAAAGCTACAAATATATAATCAATTTTTCGCTCATATTAAGCATCAAATTTTAAAGTTTAGAGCATTACGAGACATACATTTTCCATTAAATTCATCAACAAATTGTACTCCTGTAAGCCTGTACCATTCCGATCTGTCTACTTATGCATTGCGTATAAATGAACAATATACAAGCTAAAATCTTATCAAAGAGGGGTACCTAAATACACTTTGATGCAGTCTTTTAACTGTACCGAATTTGAAACATGTACGCCTCTAACATAGGCGTCACACACTAACAGTATGAGAGGGGTAGGGGAGTATCATATAGTACCCTCTTCAATGGAAATGCTATAAACGCCTATTTATATTGAGTAATTATGTTCAAGAAACCAATTGTATTCAACCAGTTCCTATAATATTAAATTTAATTTAGCAAATAACTGTGTCGTTAAATAACAACTGGTTATCTCCCATTTATGTATATCAGAGTCACCTGCCCTCGACAAACCTTAAATAATCAAATTTTGAAACTTTAAAAATAAATAATAATTAAATAATTAATTGTGCGTCAACTCTGAACAGTTCTAACGTACAATAACAGCCACGTAGATTACAGTAAACGAAAAGTTGTCCCTAATTGTTTACCTGACACAATTGTTTACTGTCATCAAACAAAGTAAACATTCAATGCCCAAGTTTGATGGATCCACTTCTACTGTGTTCTATAGATCAACAGAGCACGAAGCCAAATTTGTTCTAGGTGTAATTATTTCTGCCGAATGTTCTAGTTACAAGATCGGTAAACTAATTCGTTTACACTTTATATTGTTGAATGTTTAAGTTGAGATTTTTGTTTGATAAAATTGCTCTTTGATTTCGCGTGAAAGGGTAAAAACAAGTTTCTTGAACATGTTTGATAAAATAGAAAAGTTTGAATAAACAAGTTCTATGAAGAAGTTCTATAAAGAAGCTCCGTGAACAAGTTTTATGAACAAGTTTTATGAACAAATTTAATAATAAATATTTTGAACAAGTTTAGTAAAAAAAGTTCTTAAATAAGCTTAATGAACATGTTCTATGTACATGTTCTATGAACAAGTTCAAAAAAAATTATTATATAAATATTTGGAACAAGTCTAATGAGCATGCACTATGGACAAGTTGTATGAAAAAATGCATTATTTAAATACTTTGAACAAGTTTAATAATAAAGTTCTATGAACAAGTTTAATGAACAAGGTTCATGAACAAGTTATTTGAGCAAGTTCTATGAAAAAATTAATAATAAATATTTTGAACACATTTAATAAACAAATTCTATGAACACGTTAATAAAAAAAGAATTTTAAAACAAGTTCAATGAACCACCTTAATAAAAATACAAGTTCTACAAAGAAATTTATCGAACAAGTTTTATGAACAAGTTTAATGAACCAGGTCAATTAAAGAAAACTATATTTTCTTTTAAAAATGCATCTGTAAAAAATAATAAAAGGCTAACAGGCAGACTAGAAGTTGTCATAAAATATAGGGGAGGAGGGGGGGGGGGGGGCTTTAATCAGCAACGCGACGTTGTTATGGCGTTTTTTGCTGTTTCTTTTTTTCTGTATGGAGAAAACGGAGAAAAAAGGAAATGCCACAACGGCCAAGAACGGAAGCCGCTGCTTTCGGTATAAAAACAACAACCGGCAAATGAAACCGGAAGCGCTGGATCTGAATAGCGAAACGAAACAATTGAGCTGAGCTATCCCGGGACATGTCGTTTGGGGAGGGAAAGTGGCAGATATGCCAGGCACAACAAGGTCAACAAATGGAACATGGGCTGGTGGCTCCATATGGCTGCATGTGGCTCAGTAGCCATAGCGCTAGTGTATGTGTGATCACGAGGCTACATGTAGCTCAATAGCCATACGGATGATGTATGCGTCATCACGAGGTTACACGTAGCCCGGTAGCTATACGGGTACATTCAGCTTGACATAGCCATACAGTGGATATGTGTGTACAAATGAGGCTGTATGTAGCTCGTTATACAGAAGGTATGTGTGTTATCACGAGGTCATCTACCAGAGCGTACCTATTTGTCGTTAGTTCGAGGGGGGGGGGGTAACAGGCACATCAATATATCAACGGCAGGTATAACAATATATTAACGGCAGGCATAACAAGACAACAATGGTGAATTTAAAACTCTGAATACGAGACTACAAAGTCATGGGATGGCTGCAAGTAGCTCGATATAGCAATAGTTGTATTAATAGGTAACTATATTTTCAATGCTTTCAAGTGATTAACTTTTTATATCACATAATATATGCCAAAATACATTACAACTGATATATTTTATGCAACCTTTTAATGAACTTTTTAATGTAAAATTTAGTTGGTAGAGATCGAACAATAAATTCCATTGTCCCTTAGAGTTAGTTTTATGTTCTCGTAATCGAAAAAAAAATTAGAATCCATACTTAGACCCCCACTACTTTAAAACTCAAATCGTCCCTTCACCCCTACTCCAACCCCACCCACAATCCCACCCATAACACAACCAATCGTTTAAACTTGCAATGTCCCAGCACGGATATAACTTACCCATCATGCAACGCCTGCTCACCATAACCGGATGTTGCAATACGGCGATCCAGTGCAGGTTATGACAAAGTAAAAAAATACAATCCCCCCCCCCCCCCGTGAGATGAGCGTGACCCACGACCGTTCCGCATGACTTGCGCCAAGGTCACGTGCTCACTGACCCGTAGTTCCTGAGCTCCACGCTGAGCAGCTCAGGAATTATTGCGCAACGTTTTGTAATTACTTCCTCGCTAATTAATTTTTAAGCTCTGTTTAAGCGTTAGCAGGTGATTTATGCGAAGTGGAGTGGTGTACTTGGACTGAAATGTGAGGTTTGACGACCTGTGTACAATACGCTATATGACACAGACAATGTATTTGGTGTGTCTTACTTTGTATATTACACTGACTCTATTTGGTGAGTACTACTGTGTATAATACACTATTTGACACCTGTAATGTATTTCGTGTGTCCTATTGTGAACAATATGGGACGCCTGGCTTAGCAGTAGAGCGCTAGACGTAACCCGAAAGTCTCGAGTTCTAATCCGGATTTAAGTCAGTAGAACGTCCCTGAGTCTACTCAACTCTGATTGGCACTAACTCACGTTAAAGAAACTAAAGGTGGATGAGCATAATACTGACCACACTATCCCTTCGTATGCCGAGGTCAAGACTTATGTGAATTCTACTTATTTTGCCCGATGGATCACTAAAGAGGCATTTTTACTTACTTACAATACACCATATGATACTGTTATTGTATTTGGTGTGTCCTACATTGTATAATACACTGTCACTATTTCGTGAGTACTACTGTGTACAATATGGGACGGAGTGGTCTAGCGGTAGAGAGCTGGACTGCTAACCCGAAAGTCTCGATTTCGAATCCGGGTTCAAGTCAGTAGACCGTCCCTGAGTTCACCCACCTCTGATGGGTACCTAACTTAAGTTAGGGAAAGTAAAGGCGGCTGGGCATAGTGCTGACCACACTGTCTCTTCATATGCCGAGGTCACAGAAACAAGTGAACTCTACTTCACTTGCCCCATAGACCGTCAGGTTTGAAAGGGAAACTTTACTTTACATTTACTGTGTACAATATGCTATTTGATACTAACACACTATTATTGTATTCCGTGTGTCGCACTTGATACAATTCAATACACCATGTGACACACTCTATTATTATGTGCCTGACACTATTATTGAATTCCGTGTGTCGCACTGTGTCGAATACACCATGTGACACACTCTATTGTTCTGTATCTGACAGCCTATTATTGTATTCCGTGTGTCACACTGTGTCGAATACACCATGTGACACACTCTATTATTCTGTATCTGACAGCCTATTATTGTATTCTATGTGTCGCACTTTATACAATTCAATACACCATGTGACACACTCTATTATTCTGTATCTGACAGCCTATTATTGTATCTGAAGGCGCCACAGAAAAAAGTGCCAATGAATGGGGACTAGAAGATGTAGCACCAGCCACATGGGGCAGATTGATTGAGCAGGAACGTGCCGTCTGTGAGCTGATACCCTTGCGATAGCCAAGATATGACCACAATAGCATCACGGGGTGCCAATGACACCCCCCTCATCCAGATATGCCGCCCTCGCCCCCTCCTCCTCGATGAAGCAGACGAGCGGCACCGGCGCTGTTCGCAGACGACGCGCACGCGCGTGGAGCATCCCTCTGCACGTGCGCTCGGCCCTCGGTCTGTTGAGCAGACGACAGCGTCTTCAGTAAACCAAACGCCGCGTTTTGGCTGGCACAACTTGGCGCCGGTCTTTGAATAGTCGGAAGGTGGAAATATACCTGGACAAGCTGGGCAGCCACAGGTGAGTCTTGTTGTGTCTATGTGTTGTAAACTAACTGGCCCAACAACTGGACTGGGTAGGATCGATTCCGTTACCTTAATTAGATCCTTTATATCGCAGTATCGCCATAAAACGTCCGCGTAATTAATGATTTCCAGGCTAAGAAGATTTCGTGCTGTATGAATTACGTAACAGCGTTAGTCTTTTATCTCCCCTTTTTCTTCTCCCTTGCCATTTTTTTTACCTCCCTTGTTTTGAATCTTTCCATTGATCCAAACGTTTTCTAATTAAAATAAATTTTAATCAGACTTAATTAACGCAAGTAAAAACATTCAGCTTTG
>NW_026732705.1:335000-387500 GCF_028476545.2 Physella acuta | reverse complement strand
TCGTCGGGTTTCGAACCCGTGCCAGTGTGTAGAGACTCAACAGCTCAGCCAACCTGCAGCATATCAACCTGTCGTCTAGCTCACAGGTATCACCAGTGACATGTAGGCGGTAGCCAATCGATGCGTGCCACGTTCAATCCCAACCTTGCATCTAGTCAACGCGGGTCTTCAAACACCCTGTGATCACACCAGCATTACTCAAGTAGTTGGCTCTATAAATAGACGGTCCGGATTGGGAATGAAATTATAAACCCAGCAGGATCCTTTTTTACACAGACAAAATGATTTTTTAAAATAATTTAATGAGTGAATACAAACAGAGAAATCTTTTCTAAACCCGGAAGGTCGAATTGAAACTATGTCAATACCACAGATTCCCTACCCACTGCAAATTTAACCTAGTTATAAATCTATTCTAGATTTGATCATACCCTGACTACAGTGACCGAAACAAGTTAAAAACAAAAATAAATTGTGTATTTGGAAAACTGCGCTTTGTGACAAAATATTCATTTAAAATTATTTTTCACTTAACAGAATACAAATCATTTTTAAAACAGTCTGCATGTCATGATAGAAACCAAACCTATACCTAATTTCAAGTTTCAGCATGTTTTTATTTTTAACACTTTTATTTTATTTTTCTATTATTTTTTTGTAAAGAAGACCTACGTTAGAAGCACTATAAGCACATTACATTTTGAAAAAGTTATACAATTTTATACTAGTTTCCTCTCGAAAGACAGTAAAGCTGAAAACAATATTATTTAAGGAATTCGTACCGCTGACAACAATGCTCACTCGAGCCTTCACTCCTAAATCTAATCGTAAATCAAGCTCTAACCCTAACCCTAGTATTACGATTTACATGAAAATACGGCGTTAATGAACAGATATTCAATGCACTTACAATGTTGCATCGTTACCGCCCCTCCCTACACAATCTTCATTTCCCCCACCCCCCCCTCCCACCCCCTCCCTTTATACTCTGCGGCCGAGGACGGAAACAATTTCTCTGCATTATTTTCCAAGAGGTTTTGTAGTGTCCGAAGATTGACGTATTTATTGCCCCTCGCCGCGGACAGCGACAATGAAGCGCGGCAAAATGAAAAGAATAATGTGGTTAATATTTGAACCGTCGTCGTGGTAACCGCGATCTGTCTTTTTAAAAAACCTAACTCTAAATTTAACTCACCGATTGATGGCTGACAAACAAGCTTTTTATAACATTTTTGTAATAAATATAATATATTGAAAAGTAAATTGCACTTTTTATTGGTCGGTGGAATCAATATATAATGGGGTTAATAATATCGTAGATGCAATTTTGTTGGTGATAAATGTGGTTTGGGTGGGGAAGTCGAAAACAGGCGTTTGGGGTAAAGTAATAGTAAGATGGTGTTGAGGTAGTGGTGATGTGGTAAATTAGTGGTGATGTTGTGGTAAGGTAGTGGTGATGTTGTGGTAAGGTAGTGGTGATGTTGTGGTGACGTGATGAGGTAGTGGTGATGTTGTGGTAAGGTAGTGGTGATGTTGTGGTGACGTGATGAGGTAGTGGTGATGTTGTGGTAAGGTAGTGGTGATGTTGTGGTAAGGTAGTGGTGATGTTGTGGTAAGGTAGTGGTGATCTTGTGGTGATGTGATGAGGTAGTGGTGATGTTGTGGTAAGGTAGTGGTGTGTGGTGGTGATGTGGTAAGGGATTGATAAAGTAGTGGTGTGAGATAGTGGTGATGTTGTGGTGATGTTGTACTTAGGTAGTGGTGATGTTGTGGTGATGTTGTACTTAGGTAGTGGTGATGTTGTGGTGATGTTGTGGTGATGTTGTACTTAGGTAGTGGTGATGTTGTGGTGATGTTGTACTTAGGTAGTGGTGATGTTGTGGTGATGTTGTGGTGATGTTGTACTTAGGTAGTGGTGATGTTGTGGTGATGATGTACTTAGGTAGTGGTGATGTTGTGGTGATGTTGTGGTGATGTTGTACTTAGGTAGTGGTGATGTTGTGGTGATGTTGTACTTAGGTAGTGGTGATGTTGTGGTGATGTTGTGGTGATGTTGTACTTAGGTAGTGGTGATGTTGTGGTGATGTTGTACTTAGGTAGTGGTGATGTTGTGGTGATGTTGTACTTAGGTAGTGGTGATGTTGTGGTGATGTTGTACTTAGGTAGTGGTGATGTTGTGGTGATGTTGTACTTAGGTAGTGGTGATGTTGTGGTGATGTTGTACTTAGGTAGTGGTGATATTGTTGTGAGGCCGTGTAAAAGTAAAGTATAATGTGTGAAACGCTATGTAAGAGGCGATGGAAAATCTTTGGTGGATAAACTATGAAAGTGTGCAATGTCGTATAAATTTCATATTAAAAATTTCTAAACAAAAATGTTTATAAATATTTAAAATAGAATATTATGAATCTTAAACAAAATTCTAATTCTCTTCTAATGAAAGACTTCAAGACATGTTGAATGACAGTCTGAACAAATGTAAACACCCAATCAATAATACGACGTCATACAGTCAATGGCCGCGGATAGCGCTAAACCTGCAACCTATAGAATAGTGAGAACATGAAACATTCATGGTGATGATAGGCTCTAGTTGATGCAAGTTGTTCAACTCGGGCCATCGGACTGTTAGCTGCAGACTAGTTAACATACGTGTGCTTACAGCCTATCTGAATATAATTAGGTATTTGAAACACACACACACAAACAAACACACACACACACACACACACACACACACACACACACACATATATATATATATATATATATATATATATATATATATATATATATATATATATATATATATATATAATGTTAGATATTTAGCAGGATCGATGTCCCCTCTATTACATGTAAACCTCGGCTACACCTGATACCTCTTCTGTTTGCTCCTTAGCCTTGCAATCTATTCGCTTCTTCTTCCTTAATCCAATATTAAGCTTATCCATCCCAAACATATCCTGAAACATTCCCCTTCTAAAACTCTTCTCGCTCCCTACCTCGCCCCTGATCATCAGAACTTGCATTGTAAAATAAACCCCGCACAATATAAAGATGCCTTTGTTGAAAAAAAAATTCTAAAAATTATTTTCCTTTTATGTAGATAGGAAAAAAATTAATTGCTGTATGGAAATGAATATTTATAAGTAAAAAAAAAATAGTTCGTGACAACAGCTCTTGTGGAGCCAATTTGAAATATTACCTCCCTTGTCGTTGTCGGCGAGAAATGCATCTTGTTTCTAAATATAAAGTCACGTGATTTATAAGTAAAAACCTGCGTGACTTAATGGCAATTGTGATTATCCGTATTATGATATGTACATAAAATAAACATGTTTCTGTTTTTATATGTATCCAGTGCAATATGTGATAGACTAAGTTGAGCGCAATATAACATGTTTTGTGTTATATGTTATGTAAGCATGGTCCATCATAGAGGCACGTGACTAAATGTTATGTTGTGCTTAACCCGTTTACCCTATATAGATATATGTAACCATATACCACCACCTCATATTAGTTTATGTAAACCAGAAATTCATATGAATTTCCAAAAACCACAATATCATCACCAACAGGAGACAGCATCATATAAATCTCCATACATCGCTAGATCACATTATAATACAATACTAGGGGCCCCCAAATCTTTTATTCACACAAACACATACACACACACATGTACATAAACACACACGCACACAAACACACAAACACACACAAACACACCATCACACATATGATAGTAACTACATAAAGGTTTTGAGTTTTAAAACTAAAATATTGGAATCACATCATTCGATAGTTAACCCTTAGCTTCCTATATAATCAGCTGTTGTAAAAGGTGTCAATAACACTACCCTTTTCTTTCCGAATGATATTTATAAAAAATTGTTTGAAATATACATTTGGTATAACATCTAAATATTACTTACGCCTAATTTGTATCAATTAGTCAATTAATTATTATTTTTAATACATTCCCATAATGTACTATTCCAAAAGCTAAAAGAGTAGCTTTTTTAATGTATTCATTGTCACGAACGATTACTGCGGAAGGAAAATAAACAAGAATTATCTTCCCTTCCCATGCAAGCCGGGGGCGCTGGTAACATCAGAGTAGAGGGACGTTTCTAAAAATAGAGCGAGCAAGGTTACACTGTCAACATATATCGAAAAGCGGCGTCTGCATGATTAGAATGACGTCACCGGATGTGGATTTATCAGAGCTCAGTCGTATGATAATTGTCGGTGATATTGTGATAGGGATTTTAACAAATTACATTTGTTACATGGGTTAAAAAATTCATAAATGAAAAGAAAGGTTACTAATTACGTAAAGTACAATGATACATACAAATGAAGTTGTGCTAATGATTAATTAACAATTATAAGAACGTTTTAGCGATATAATGAATACATTTGGGATAATGAAATGGTTGAATAAAATAATTATAAATAAATAATAAAATTAAATAATTTGAACCTGAAAATGATCAACAGTACTTTGATTAAAATAATGATATAATCTAATCATAAAGGATTTTAAATGTATAAATAATCATGAAAAATTGAAACGAGTTTGATTGGGTAGCTTGACTTGAACCAGGATTCGAACTCGAGACTTTCGGGTTAGCAGTTTAGCGCTCTTCCTCTAGGCCACCTCTTCACCTTTTATCACCCGTGTTTCCCCCAATTGTTTTTATTAAAATTAAAAAAAAAAACAATTAAATTTATATTTTTACATAAATTACAAAAAAATTATAAATTTCTTGTGTTGCGATACGAATGAAATCTTTTCGCACTAAAGCGGAGACCTCATAAAGAATTGTTAATTACTTTGATTTCAACATCAGATGTAGACTAATTCCTTTCATAATGGGCAGTAGACCAGGGTCGAGTTGTCTTAAACGAGACAAACTGTCTGTTTTCGTCTTTTAATTGGAGCCTTGTGGCGGCGAAAAAAGGGGAATCAGTAGGGGAAAAATATTCCAGCGTTTAAAAAAAGTCAATCACCGTATGACCCGGGCAGGGAGAGTTCCCAAAGATCTCTATTAGTGTTAGGGTACCGTCTCATCGCCTAAGGCCGGGGTTGTTTTTTTTTTATTTTATTTTTTATTTTCCTCGTATTTTTCTACAAGCTTGTGCCAACCTTGGGCTAAACACAAAGTGGGCAAGATTTTATATTCCTACAGCTTAATTATAATTAATTGCCTTTCGTGGATTTTTTGTATTTTTTTTTATGTTGAATCCAGCTTTTTTTTTTTTGTTTATCTATCAATCACCTAAAGCTTCCTCAGCCAATATGTCATCGGCCTTGTAAAGGGCGATTATCCGCCATGTTGTAGACTCGGAGTTGTGTCCCCTGAAGACGACGAGACGATGTAACGTCACACGTCTGTCTCCCCCCCCCCCCCACCCCTCCTCCTAATGAGACTTGAACTTGGCCGCTGACGTCACCGCGTCCATATTCTGTCAATCTGTCTTGTGCCCTGGTTTCCTGTCTGGTGCCCCACTCGAGGCAGCGCTGCCCGGGCAGCTTGGCTGTACAATCGGTATCGTAGTTATCGGCCCCTGTCGGTGGGTTGTGTTTAATCCGTGAGATGAGTGCCAGATAGGGGTTAAAAATAATGGGCGGGGAAAAATTCAAGCCCAAAAACTGCAGGAAAATCGATGCGACAAGGGCCGGATCATATGAGAGGAATCGATACTTACTCTACGCCTGCTTCTTTGTACTTAAGTGCATGTATTTCTAACAAGTTAAAAAGTAATTTTGGGCTTTTTATAAAAAAGTTGGTGCTTTTAGCAGTCCTGATCGGGATTGTGCTTTCGTAGTCCTCGGTGAATCTGGGAATGTGCTTTTAGTCCTGATGAATCTGGGATTGTGCTTTTAGTAGTCCTTGGTGAATCTGGAATTGTGCTTTTCGAATTTTTTCAAGGAAGCGTGGGAGCTGTAGCTCAATTCAGGAAGCCGAGGTTTATAGCTCGGTAAAAAGGTCAATGCACCATCGGAGCAGGTGCTGTATTATCGGAACTGGAATTGTGGTTTGTAGTAGAATAAACGTGATTAACCAACATCAGAATAGGACTGGCATTGTATGAGCCACTGTGTCGAATACACTAAGCTGGTCAATGCGACATCGTATATGGGCCAGTTCGATAGGAGACGGGGTTGTGGTATCGATACCAATGCTGTTTTAGCGACGGGCTGGAATATTTTGTGAGCAAAAAAGTTCTAACCATAATTTGCCAACCGCGACTAAACTTAGAGCCTAGCACTACAATATTTTACTTGAAAGAAATACGGGAAAAATAGGTATTTAAAGAAAAAAACATATTTTATATTTTTCAAAATAAAAAATGTTAATCTTCATAACTTTGATATGAGGGTCATCATGTTTCTTTCTGAAAGGGCGATAACAAAGGGAGGAAACGAGGTATAAGTAAAATAATGGCTTCCATTTCACGGTCCAAATTACGTCCCTTTAGTTGAACATTTCATACAAAGACCTTATTACATTTTGCCTGGTATTTTAGTCTAGCTGTTTATAGACGTTTACAAAATAGTGCGGTTAAAATTAGTTGTCTCGTGTTTTGTGAAAGTATAATCAGCCTCGGCCACTGTCTATAAGGTCAGTCTGGCTATGGGTACACAAGTTGTCAACACCAGCTTCTAGAGAAAGGGTTAGCGAAAATATTGAGTTAACACGGATATTAAAGAATTATTTTTACAAACTATCAAAACGTGATGGTGAACAATTTTTTTTTTAAATTTAGATCAAAGCCGCTGAATTGGTATGGTTAACACTATTTAAATTAATAACATACCCTGTAAAATTATAATAGGCGACAACATTTAACTATTAAACTACAGCAAATGACACTACGTTATTAAAGTATAATAAGTAGCAACATTCAGAGAGACCCAACAGCGCAAAGAAGGCTACCAACATGTTTCATGAACGTATTGGTAGGCTACACTAAGTAAGGTTTTGCTTACTAAATTTTAAAAAATGTAAAATTATCGGGGAAAAGTGAGGGGGGGGGGGGGTTAAAATTTTTAGAAATAGTATTAAAACATCAAAACTTCTTCCCAAAATGTTTTGCTCACTCTTGTGAAAATGCAAGAGATGTTTCTCCGCGGTGTATTTTCTTTTTATCTGGATCAAAGCTAGCCCTGCACGTGAGTCGTCTGCTAACGACGTGATGATTACTCACCGGAACGTAAGCACACCTGTCCGGAGCAGACGACCAAAGTGGTTCGCCTGTGCCTGAACAAAGCGCTCACTTTAACACGTGACCAAGTGGCTGTAAGATGGAGGGGGGGGGCTTGAACCAGGAAACACATCGTGTTCTGACAACCTGGTGGTTTGAAATCTTAGAGCTACAACAAACACCATTCACCTTTAGCACGTTCACAGAGCTACAACAAACACCATTCACCTTTAGTACGTTCACATAGCTACAACAAACACCATTCACCTTTAGCACGTTCACATAGCTACAACAAACACCATTCACCTTTAGCACATTCAATTAGTTACAACAAACACCATTCACCTTTAGCACGTTCACATAGCTACAACAAACACCATTCACCTTTAGCACATTCAATTAGTTACAACAAACACCATTCACCTTTAGCACGTTCACGTAGCTACAACAAACACCATTCACCTTTAGCACGTTCACGTAGCTACAACAAACACCATTCACCTTTAGCACGTTCACAGAGCTACAACAAACACCTTTCACCTTTAGCACGTTCATAGAGCTACAACAAACACCTTTCACCTTTAGCACGTTCACATAGCTACAACAAACACCATTCACCTTTAGCACGTTCACATAGCTACAACAAACACCATTCACCTTTAGCACGTTCACATAGCTACAACAAACACCATTCACCTTTAGCACGTTCACAGAGCTACAACAAACACCATTCACCTTTAGCAAGTTGACATAGCTACAACAAACACCATTCACCTTTAGCACATTCAATTAGTTACAACAAACACCATTCACCTTTACCACGTTCATAGAGCTACAACAAACACCATTCACCTTTAACACGTTCACAGAACTACAACAAACACCATTCACCTTTAGCACGTTCACATAGCTACAACAAACACCATTCACCTTTAGCACATTCAATTAGTTACAACAAACACCATTCACCTTTAGCACGTTCACATAGCTACAACAAACACCATTCACCTTTAGCACGTTCACAGAGCTACAACAAACACCATTCACCTTTAGCAAGTTGACATAGCTACAACAAACACCATTCACCTTTAGCACATTCAATTAGTTACAACAAACACCATTCACCTTTAGCAAGTTGACATAGCTACAACAAACACCATTCACCTTTAGCACATTCAATTAGTTACAACAAACACCATTCACCTTTAGCACGTTCACGTAGCTACAACAAACACCATTCACCTTTAGCACATTCAATTAGTTACAACAAACACCATTCACCTTTAGCAAGTTGACATAGCTACAACAAACACCATTCACCTTTAGCACATTCAATTAGTTACAACAAACACCATTCACCTTTAGCACGTTCACGTAGCTACAACAAACACCATTCACCTTTAGCACATTCAATTAGTTACAACAAACACCATTCACCTTTAGCACGTTCACATAGCTACAACAAACACCATTCACCTTTAGCACATTCAATTAGTTACAACAAACACCATTCACCTTTAGCAAGTTGACATAGCTACAACAAACACCATTCACCTTTAGCACGTTCACGTAGCTACAACAAACACCATTCACCTTTAGCACGTTCACGTAGCTACAACAAACACCATTCACCTTTAGCACGTTCATAGAGCTACAACAAACACCATTCACCTTTAGCACGTTCACATAGCTACAACAAACACCATTCACCTTTAGCACGTTCACATAGCTACAACAAACACCATTCACCTTTAGCACGTTCACATAGCTACAACAAACACCATTCACCTTTAGCACGTTCACATAGCTACAACAAACACCATTCACCTTTAGCACGTTCACATAGCTACAACAAACACCATTCACCTTTAGCACGTTCACATAGCTACAACAAACACCATTCACCTTTAGCACGTTCACAGAGCTACAACAAACACCATTCACCTTTAGCAAGTTGACATAGCTACAACAAACACCATTCACCTTTAGCACATTCAATTAGTTACAACAAACACCATTCACCTTTAGCACGTTCACAGAGCTACAACAAACACCATTCACCTTTAGCACATTCAATTAGTTACAACAAACACCATTCACCTTTACCACGTTCATAGAGCTACAACAAACACCATTCACCTTTAACACGTTCACAGAACTACAACAAACACCATTCACCTTTAGCACGTTCACATAGCTACAACAAACACCATTCACCTTTAGCACATTCAATTAGTTACAACAAACACCATTCACCTTTAGCACGTTCACATAGCTACAACAAACACCATTCACCTTTAGCACGTTCACAGAGCTACAACAAACACCATTCACCTTTAGCAAGTTGACATAGCTACAACAAACACCATTCACCTTTAGCACATTCAATTAGTTACAACAAACACCATTCACCTTTAGCACGTTCAGAGAGCTACAACAAACACCATTCACCTTTAGCACGTTCAAAGAGCAACAAGAAACATCATTGACCATTATCCCATTCACCTTTAGCCCCTTCACCTTTAGCCCATACAGTATTAGCCAATTCACCTTTTTCTCGTTCACCACGTACGATTAACTAGTACACAAGTCTCTAAGAAACACCACTCACTTGTAGGCCTACACACAATGTTGTATGTTGAAACTTAAAATCAGCTTTACTAAACGCAGTGATTCCTAAGTTTGGACTTCTCTGTAAGAAGCTGGATGTAATAATACGGAAAATCAAATGATACATAATAAACATATTTACAAAACAAGACTTCAAAAATAAAACTTTAAAAATAATTACGCATCGTTTAGTCGTAGATGAGTAAAAACAGATCACATGTAGACTCGATGAAACAAATCGGTTAGGTAGAAAAAGTTGACAACATTATTCTGTCTAGATAGACATGACGGAGGGCATGATATTGACATGTCAACAAACAGCTTAATTTAAAATGTCAAGTGTCATTTGATTCCTCATACACAGAGTGTGCCCTCCCCACCCCACGATTGGGCCGACATGGAGCGGGCTTGAAGCTAAACATGCTGACGTGTCATTTTGATAGTCGGTCGTTTTATCACGTGACATTTGATTGCTTACCGGAAGTCTGAGGATAATCTAGGCTTCAAAGAATTTTCTTGGACCAACGCTCGCTTTCAGATGCCCACTCCCCCCCCCCCCCCCTCAGAAACCTTTCTATTTACATACGGTTTCCCTATACATCAAATTTTATTTACAACAACTTTCCTCAACATCAACTTTCCTTTACGTCAAATTTTCTTAACACTAGCATTCCTAATAGGTATAGAAGCATATATATATATATATATATATATATATATATATATATATATATATATATATATATATATATATATATATATATATATATATATATATATATATATATATATATATATAATTCTCTTTTTGGAGACGTTAGAAAACAAGCTGTATGCGCGCCTTGCAGTCCCTCTCTTCCAATCTAGGAAGTCTGGTGAGCTGTGGTTCACGCTAAATGTTTACAGTCGTAGAGCCGGGTTTAGTGACGGCTATTAGGGGCAGATAATGTAGTTTGAAACGATTTTAAACTTATGGGAGGTAGTGAAGAGGAGCTTGCTTTCAAGGGGGGGGGAGAGGGGGTGGGATAGGGGTTGGGTGAAAGGACGGAGGTATAACTCTTAACGACCATCTGATAGTGTTTTAAAGCAAATATTTTCAGTTGCAGCATTGGTACTGTCGAATTCACAAATTATGAATTACTAAAAAGTAGAAAATAAAAACAACTAAATAGCGGCGTATGATACGCCGCGGGTCGGCTCGTATATACTAACAAACTTGTGATTATTCGGACATGCAGACATACGGACATACGAATATATTCGGATATACATACGGACAGACAGACATGAGGACATACGGACATATTTTATACGAAAATATAAACATATATACATACACATGGACAATCTGGCAAACAGATACACGCATATACAAAGATAAAGACTCACAGACAAACACGCATTCAAACCAGCAGACATACACACGTACATACATATACACGTATACCCATTCACAAGCCATGTAACCGTCTGGATTGTTCCAGAACTCAACCAAAAAAAAAAAAAAACCCAATCACTCACGGACCATGCGCAGGAACGCAATGATACACCTAGCCTGTAATCATCCAAATAGTCCGGCGCACGAACACTGCGCTAAACCGCGGTGCTACGGCCCTCGCCGGCGCCACTAGACGACCCACATTAGGGATAAAAATAGCATCTATTGCCCCCCCCCCCCCCCCACACACACACAATCACACCACCGATCTATTGCCCCACACACAACCGCACCAACAATCTATTGCCCCCCTCCCCCAACAATCACACACCAATCTACTATGTATTAGGCAGTAGAACTTAACCACTAATACGGATCAAAGGTTATAAGACTGTTGAAGCAATTTACATTGGATTTAATTTAAATTATATATATATATATATATATATATATATATATATATATATATATATATATATATATATATATATATATATATATATATATATATATAAGCCTACATAATCACAGGTTATATATCTTGAATTTTAATATTATTTAAGTAATTCTCAGACTTGAGTCTGTAAGACGTCTCTGAGTCTACCCAGTTCTATTTTGTGCTTTTGTGCCTGACTCGTGTTGGGAGAGTATAGACAGCCATACATTGTGCTGACCTAACTATCCCTATATACGCTAACTTCGTAGAAACAGCTGAACTCTACTTCTTCTGCCCCATGGACCGCCAGTTTCGAAAGCCTAACTTTCTGAGAAATAAGAAATCCCGTATTTTGGGTCAGGTAGAGATCACTAATTCTAACCTAGTCGTACCCTCCACGCTATCTTCTTCAACTAGGTAAGTCTGAAATTCGAGAATATACTGAACTTATCGAACTTTAAACTGTTAAATTTGTAAATAATATTTAAGATAGATTTATAATGTTTCGCTAAAAAAAAATAAAAAAAAAAAATCAAAAAAAAAAAAAAAAAAAAATCAGCGTTACATTTCCCTATTGTGTAATATTTCACATAAAAACTATGTTCAAACGTCGTATTCAACAAAGTGAAATGTCAGCCAATGCACGAACAGCATCTTTCAAATGTTATGTGAAATACAATCTACCATCGCAGTTTCCTATCTCCATGTCTTCTTCCAGTTTTATTGAGCTCCAGACATCATCTTTCATTCATTGGGTTTGGATATCGCTCTTTACAGATAGAATTTCAGGTTTCGTAAAATATAATACCGCTGTGTTGTTAATTTTTTGTTTCGTTAAAAAAGGCTTTCGAACTCACAATGAGTTCGTGATTTGATTCGTTTTCACTGTCGTCAATAACACCGCTTTCTTAGGTAACTCTGATGTAAATGCGTGAAGCGCTACATTCCCACGTATACACGCGTAAAGCTAGGTTGAAATGTGTTAAGATTTACTAATGTAATGATTTAAACTTCACTTCATGTGTCGTCTCAAATAACGATAATTATATTTTAATTACACCCGTTAACCTGTGTAAGGTGGATATGTCTAGATTGGCGAGACGAATGCAACATGGCTACTATTGGCTAGATCCAACAAATATGTCCAACATGACTAGATCCAACAAAGATATCTGTCATAGTTTGGTCCAACAATGACGACGATTGTCGACTAAAGGTCGTTGGATCGAAACCGACAGAGAGCAGGCTTAAATTAGCGGCGACATTTCGAGAAGCTACATGGGGCTGTAAACACTTTTGTCTTTGTTGTGTCCTACTGCGCATGCGCTAGTCTTGTCGATGTCGCTTGACGGATTTGTTTTAACCTTCACCTTGGGACAATGTACTCAAGAAAAGGACCAAGCCTCGTTTTGATTAAATATTTTCATCTGTCAATACATGCCTTAACCTTTTATTTACTTAGATAAACCTAAAGTTTTACAGATCTACAACTTTGCTCAGTTTTGTTAAAAATTTCCAATCGCTGGAGCACTGCACCTTCTTTCTCTTCTTTCTTTATTGTAATTTTAGACGGGATTTCGTTCAGCTCAATTAAGTATTTATTCAGTAAAATCATTCGACGCCAAGATTCGTAAGGGATATAATGAGCTACCTTGGCAGATATGAAGAAAGAGTAATTGAGAGCAGGGTAGACTCGGGGACTTCCTGGCTGCAGACACGAGCCGGGGTTCCGAACTCAAGGTTTTGGGTTGGCTGTTGCGGGCTCTACGACCCGACCACTCCGTACCCAATCCCTCCAATGTAGTCATTACGTCTGTTTATTACTCAGATGTAGTCAGTAAATCACAATTCCTCTGATGTAGCCAATACATCCCTTTATTTCCTTAAATTAGCAAGTAAATCCATTTATTTATGTAACCAGTAATCCCTTTATATCTCCGATTTAGCCAATACATCCCTTTGACATAGCCATGAATCCTTTTATTTATGTAGCCAGTAAATCCGTTTATTCCTTTGATGTAGCCAGTTAAATCCCCCGCAGTTGTAGCTGATAAATCTCTAACCCCTCCATGCCAACCCCAGGAACAGTTCCACCTTCGTGACGTTTGACAAAGATAACATTTCACACATGTCGGATCACTGCTTTTCTTCCCCCTGTGGGCCGTCGAGTTTTCTCCCCTTCTTTTGTCTGAGTTGCTCGCCCCTGAACAAACTTGGTTAGGTTCGATGTTATTTTTAGCTACAAACTCCCAAAGCGGAGAGCGATTAACGCGACGTTATTTTGCCTACTTTTATATTTTGATTCGCGATGTATTTTTACTCTTTCTTCGCTAATCCGGGTAATCTTATAATCTGATTTAATTTTAAAGCAACTACTAAAATATATTAAATAATAAATTTAAAAAAAAATATCATTAGGCTTTTGCTGCCTTGGCAATCTATTTTCATCTATTTAAGAACAAATCTAGAACGGTTTTAACATAAAGGCTATTTGATTTAAGTAATTAGCGTTAGGTTGGACGTTCTTGACATTCTAAACATCTGATTATGAAAGATAAAGACAAAAAAAAAGCTTAAATGTTTTCAAAATGTATGTTTGTTTAATAACATAAAGATTACGGCCATTTTTAATTGAATTCTTTACATTTGTTTATCTAGTTTTAAAGTATGATTGAAAGCTATTATTTGAATTCAGCTAGATTCTACCTATCCTTAAAAATTAATGATCTAACCCTTAGACTCTCCTGTTTTTAATAAAAAACCTTATTTTTCCCAAAGAATCTTTAGAAATGTTGGAATCATCTAAAAAATGTATACAATAAAAACAAAACAGGAACAAAACGACAAAAAAAAAAATATTTAAAAATATACTTTTTAAATATTCTATAATGAATGTGAATGGTTTTAAAAAGAACATTATTTGTTAATAAACTGTAAGAAACTTTTCTATAACGATGGAATATTGATGAGATGTTGATATATTTTTATAAAGACGATGACAATCCGACTTTGATAAGGTATTACAGACGTTGATAAAATGTTGATAAGGAGTTGATAACCTGTCGTCATAGACGTTGATAAAACGTGATAAAAGATGTTGCTAGCCTGTTGTCACAGATGTTGATAAGAAGTCGAGAAGGCGTTGTCACATACGTTGATAAGACATTGTCACGGACGTTGAAAAGATGTTGATAACCTGTTGTGCTAGGCGTTGATAAGACGTCGAGAAGATGTTGATAAAATGTCACAGAAATTGATAAGGTGTTGATAATCTGTTGTCACATACATGAGACGTTGATAAAATAATGTCACAGATGTTGATAAAATAATGTCAGATGTTTATTTGACGTTAATAAAATAAAGTCACAGACGTTTATAAGACTTTGTGACAATGTTGATAAGACGTTGATAAAATAATAATTTCACAGACGTTGATCAGACGTTGATAAAATAATGTCACAGATGTTGATAAAATAATGTCACAGATGTTGATCAGACGTTGATAAAATAAAGTCACAGACCGTTATAAGACTTTGTGACAATGTTGATCAAACGTTGATAAAACAATGTCACAGACGGTTATAAGATTTTGTGACAATGTTGATAAAACATTGTCACAGTTGATAAGACGTTGATAAAATAATAATTTCACAGACGTTGATCAGACGGTGATAAAATAAAGTCACAGACGTTTATAAGACTTTGTGACAATGTTGCTAAAACGTGACAGTTGATAAGACGTTGAACTTTGACCTCCCCCACTGCCTTGTCTATGTCCCCCACAATGCTAATCCCCGCCGTTAATTATCCCCATCACCGCCCGGCTTGCCTATCGCGTATCGACCGTCAATCGGAGACAAGCGACACAACTCACATGGGTCTGCGCATGCGCTTGTTTACACCAGCGACCCGGATGTTTATTTACGCTCGTGTTACAACAGTTTACCCCAGCCAATCAACATGCGGGGATGGGAATTCTCCGCTCCAAAACGAGGCTGCGGTAATTAGCGGAGTTGATTAGCTGCACTCTGTTTAGATCGGCAGTTAATTAAGGCAGTCGTGACGAGGGCGAAAATAAACACCCCCTCGATGTGAACTCGAGAGTGTATTGAGTGGCATAATATTTACAGTTATTTTGGTCTCTTCTTGTATTGTGTCTAGGGCGGCAAGTCAGAGCCGCAGACAAATTAAAGAATGCTAGTTTAAACTGTACTTACACGCCTACGCTACTTCACCTACACTAACTGGATGCCGTAGGTAATCGCTGAAATGAAGTTACATAAGCATACTGATATTGACTCTACGACGGATGTTATTGCTAAAACAGAGTGAGGTTACGACTTAAGATTCATTAAACAATTCAAACGAAACACTAAGTGTTTTAACATCAGCATTGTGAGTTCAGACTTTTTGGTTTGCACTTTGATTTCAGATGTTTTGGTTTAACTCTTTAAGTTAGACAGCGTGATCTGGGGTCAACCATCTACTCGGGGTCTGGGGTCAACCATCTACTCGGGGTCTGGGGTCAACCATCTACTCGGGGTCTGGGGTCAACCATCTACTAGGGGTCTGGGGTCAACCATCTACTCGGGGTCTGGGGTCAACCATCTACTCGGGGTCTGGGGTCAACCATCTACTCGGGGTCTGGGGTCAACCATCTACTAGGGGTCTGGGGTCAACCATCTACTAGGGGTCTGGGGTCAACCATCTACTCGGGGTCTGGGGTCAACCATCTACTAGGGGTCTGGGGTCAACCATCTACTAGGGGTCTGGGGTCAACCATCTACTAGAGGGGTCTGGGGTCAACCATCTACTAGGGGTCTGGGGTCAACCATCTACTAGGGGTCTGGGGTCAACCATCTACTCGGGGTCTGGGGTCAACCATCTACTCGGGGTCTGGGGTCAACCAACCGTTTGGGGCCCGGGGTCAAGAGGTGTTAAATGTTGGTATTTTTTTCTGCTACGACAATTCTAAAGGCACTGGTTCCCACAAGAGAGTTGTCTGCGGCATACTCCGCTTCTAACCCCCCCCCCCCCCCACACACACACACCATTTTCGAACACAGCTGCTAAATTAGAACTCAGTATTTTGGTTACTTTGAGTTGAAAAGTTAAATAGTTTAAACTAAACACTTCAAGTTAAACACCTTAAACATTTTCAGTTAAACACCGCATGCTAAACACTTGGGAACTAAAAACCATACGTTCAACACCGTTTTGAGCGAGCTACGTGGTTCAAAGGTCAATGATATCGAGAGTTCGGCTCAAATCTAAAAATAGCCCCTCTGATCTGAGCTAATAGCATTAGCTGATTGGCACACATCTTCAACTGTACAAATAAGGCGAGGCTTACACCAAACACACCTCCAGCTACTTGTATTTGATTCAGGTAAATGTTGAATACAACTTCACTGCTCTCATCGGTGTTTGATTAACGTATCATTTTAAGATCAATTAGATCACTTCAGTGTATTACTTGAATTAGGTTTAGAAGACAGATGTTTTGAGGAACTAGTGAACGAATCTGATTTAATTGAAAAAAAAATAGATGCTACTATATATACCTTAGGGAAATCAATTTTAATTTTTTTTTAATATACTTTTATATAAATTTCATCAAGTCATTCAAATTTCTAATGAAAATTTTTAAATCCATCATTAAAAAAAATATTTTAAAGTAATTACCAACAGCCATACTGGTATATTTTGGGATGGTGTTTTGCTTACATTTTATATGGGTGATTATTTCTTTTAGAAGTTTCAATTTTTTAACAACCTTAATGGATCACATCAAGTAAATTGGAAATTTTTCATACGTTAATTAACACGAGAGTACCGTCTTTAAAAAAAAACAACTATTGAAGTGTGTGTGTGGGGGGGGGGGGGGGGGGGGGGGGGGGGGGAGAAACAACAAATGGGAGACAACTCACATGGGAGAAAACTAACATGGGATACAATTTATATGGGAGACACTCACATCGGAGATAACTGCAAAACCTATATACAACACACATTTTAAAGCTATACTACACAGCTGTGAGCTATATACATCACATGAACTGATTCATTACACAACTTCACACACTAGTAACAGCTGATATAATTTTTTAGACGACGAAGACCCTAGACCGCAACGCCCAACTTGTATATACATCTAAACATTGGTTACGTTGGTGTCTCAAATATTTCAACGAATCAACAAACAGTACATTTAATTCTTCAGAAACCACCACACTCCATTTACAACGAACCAATGTGACGATTTTAAAACCTCCCAAACCCTCGGCTGGGATTTATAAATACTCCCCAAAGTCCCTTGATTACTTAATGTCCACCGTTTCCTAATTTCCTGTCGGCCCCAATGCCCCCCTCCCCCCCTTCGCCGTGCGTGGTTTAAACTAATGCCGGGCGTATGTTTAACCTCGCCCGGTCTAATCCCGGTCTAACGAGGTCGCTTGATTAAATTAGACCTCTGTCTGGGATCCAGACCTTCATTTAGAAGATGCATCCCTAACAGAGTTACCGAACCTTCTACAGATACCCTCATAAGACGAGGTACACAAACCCTTTACGGTAACCGAATGTTCGCGAAGTTTTAAAAAAATCAATTCAGACGTCAGATAAACTCAACTTATACAGATGAGGAGGGAAAGTGGTAAAGGCCTAGGGTTAGCAGATTAAATGCCTAACGGATATCTTATTAAAAGACTTGAAGCACCAAACTAAAACTAATCTATACGAATAATTACTATCCTCGACGCCAACCTCCAGCAAAATTATAGACACCCCACGTTTACGTTGCCATCTTTGTATATCCCCCACCCCTGAACTCTTTTTTTCCCTCTTCGCGGTCGTTATTTTCTCCATATACGACCCCCACCCTATCATATCTACTATCAAATCATTACTCGACGTCATATCTGATAAGTATCGTCACTTTTTTTTTAAAAAAAAACCTCACTTCCCTACATTCAACGAGTATTCGAGTTCAGAGTATCATATTAAAACCACCGTTCGATACCTTACGGTTTTTTTATACCCCCCCCCCCCCCCCCCCCCCATTCCCCGCGGTGATGCTACATTAGCTTTTGTCTATCATTACATCGATACATAACAACCCCGCCGACTACAGGGACCATCATCCGTAATGTTGGCCTCCCCGTGTATGCTGTGGTTAAAGCTATTTTGTTGTGCCAGATCTAAACCGGGCGCTGGTGTTAACCACGGGGGCGGGTCGATACCGGTTAAATACGATCTTTTCCCGGGCGACGATCTTTTCCGTGTCGATGCTGTACGCCTGGAGCCGTGGCGTCAAACATCTCAGACATTTAAAAAAAAAAATCCGCGCTTCAAATTTTTTGACGCGATTTAAATATGGGTAATTTATATTATTTTAAGTAATTGAAAACAATTATTCTCTATTTCTGTTTGCCCTTTTAGCTTATTACTACAGGGGCGTAGTTAGGGTTAGGCTCTTAGGGCAATCTATTTTTAAACTTTTTATAAAATTGACAAAATCTTTCTTCATATAAACTTGATGATAAAATTGGAAATAAAAAATGTTGTCCCGTCATTCTTTGACGTTGCTTTGGAGCTTCATTAGTTTCAAGATGTAATTAATTAGAGATAAAATGATCAATTTTAGTTCAAAATATAATAATTTGTCTAAGACTTGAAGTTTTGGGGTAAAATAATCCGGAGAACTAAAGTACGTAAATTTATAGAGTTCATTTATTTTTATCGCGCCAATATCTATATTCATTCACAACCCTTTTGAAATGACATTATGTCATCTACTCTAATATATCATATGTCAAACTTACAAGGTATTGATACAGCTCAAATAAAACGTTTAAACTTTAATACCAGGTAAGTGGGTTCTATGTCAGGAAACTCAACGAATCAATGGTTCGTCATGCGCATACCGACAGTTAGATCACATGACAAAACAGATTTTTTTATCAATACCACGTGACAGGAAGGAAGTTGAACAGTAGGGGGGAAGGGTTGAGATTGACCTGTAATGCGATCGCATGTGCGTCTATTATATCGAATCAAAGAATCATTTTCTCGCTGTAAAGATTTAAAAAAAATAAAACCTAAACGACTGATGTAACGATTTCTTTCAATCGTCGATTCACGGTAAAAGTTAACGCAGCCGTTCCTTAACGTGAGCGGTTAGACACATTTACAACAGCATTACAGTTGATATTCATTCAGTAGTATAAAGTTTAAAACAACGCGATGAGTGACATAAGCAAAAATATTATATATATATATATATATATATATACATATATATATATATATATATATATACATACATATGTGAGTGTGTGTATATATATACATATATATATATATATATATATACATATATATATGTGTGTGTATATTAATGTGTGTATATATTTACATGTTTTATATATATATATATATATATATATATATACATGTATATATGTATATATAATATTATAGTTATATATAGATGTGTATGTACATACTGGGAAATTGAACGTTTCTGTAAACAAATGAAATGCACTGCGTGTAGATCTCGATACAAACGTTATAGGGAAAAATTGACGTTAACCACGAGACATCTGATTGGCTGGTTCCTACCCATAGGTCAAGAGTGTCGTCGTGTCACGTGCTCTGATGACGTCAGCACTTGAGTCTCGCAGACGATCGTTGGCAACATTTTCAGTGGGTTACTTCAAGACTGTTTGAACTGTTGAGACGATCAGCATGATTGTGTTGAAATGTGTGGCTTGGGTTGGTGTGTGGGTATTTCAAATGTGAGTGGGATGTCGTTTTGTCGTGTGGGTATTTCAACTGGCCAGTCGTATATTATATTTCTACATGTTTATGTTATGGTATGTGTGACAAAATCGGAGGTTGACTATATACTAAACCTAAACCTTAACAGAAACCAACATTGCAACTAAACCTAACAATTAATCATATACTAGCATTTAATCTTACGTTAACATAAGCCTCACTCTTACCCATAACGAAAACCAAAATCAAAATGTAAGGGGTCATCCATTTATGACGTCCACATGGGGGGGGGGGGGGGGTCCGAAAAAAATTGACTTTTGCGGACGCGTATGGACTTTTATAAGGGAAACAAGTGAATTTTTTGTGGACAGGGGGGGGTCCAAAATATTAAAAAATTGTGGACGTCATAAATGGATGACCCCTAACTATAAATACAATAGGTCGGCATGGTTGAATGGTAGAGCATGCGACTGCTAACCCCAAAGTGACGAGTTCACATCTGGGTTCAAGTCCGTAGAATGTCATTGAGTCCACCCAGCTCTTATAGGTACCCGACTCACGTTGGCGAAAGTAAAGCGGCTGTGTGGTAGTGCTGACCACACTATCCCTTCATATGCCGAGATCACAGAAACAGATGAACTCTACTTCTCTTGCCTTATGTACCATCTGGAAACTTTAAAAACAAGACGCAATATCAACATTACGACTACTTACTTTGCTAGCAAATTTCTAATCAAATCATCTTTAATCACATTATAACAATAACGAAATTGCGGGTAAATAAACGTTTCAATAACTAACTGCAATTTAACCGCCCCACCCTCTCTCCAACCTCCTCAAGACACCCCCCCCCCCAACAACCATTCCCCCCCCCCCTCGGCGTGTCATTTCAAGCAGTCAAGCATGAATTGATAGCTCCATTTTTCTATCTTAGATTACAACGATTAGAACATGACGAAAGGAAAGAGAAAAAAAATACAACCAACACAATGGAAAACTTTTTTAAAAAAATGTCGATGCTTGCATTCATCTCAAGATTCGCTCTCTCGATACCCTAGATACTTAAGATCCACTCTCTCGATACCATGGCATCTCAAGAATCGTTTTCTCCATTCCCTCTATCTAAGATTTCACTATCTCGATACTTTAGGGTTGTCCCAGGAATCGCCCTCACTTCAAGACAGAAAGTATCGCTTTCTCGATTACTAATACCAAAAGAATCGCTTAAGATCCACTTTTTCGATACCAGATCATCTCAAGAATAGTTTTCAAAATACAGCGGTATCACAAAATCTGCTCTGTCGATACCCATCGTTTCTAGTATCGTTTTTACGATATCTCCACATTACACGAATTGATCTCGCGATACCCCAGTCTACCAAATATAGTTGTTTCTGTACTTGCATACAAAAAGCTTAGCTCTGATGCTATGTTAGTATCCAAAAAATCGCCCAGTCGATATAAAGTATCACAACAACAATCGTCGGTTCGATACACCAAGACAGAAAGTATCGCACTTTCTATCCTAGTATCCCTAGAATCGCTCTCTAGATACCCAGTATCCTTAATAATCGTACACTATATACCATGATACAGAAAATATTGCTCTTTCGCTATCCTTCTATCCCAAGAATAGATCTCTAGATACCCCAGTGCCACAATAATCGTCCTTTCGATACCAAAACGTTCAAGAATCGCAATCTCGATACCCGGCGAAACAAAGTATCGCAGCGATCCCATTTATCTTGGGGCGCGAGTACTCCGTGCCTCTCACAAAACGAATGTATGTTTATCTAAAGTAAAAAAGACATCGGCTGCCCCAGCCCTGGCATGTACTGTCGCTCCTTGTCATTTTCTCCGCCATCTTTACTAGTAAAATGGCCCGCGGAAGAACGGGACTTGAATAAACACTTGTACCGGAAGCTTGGACCAAGTGTCCTTGACACTGCTCTCTCTGTTCTTTACAGTTAACCTTATAATTTTGCTTTACATATATATTTTTCTCTCCAATCTTTAGCGTCGTGGAAATGTTGGCGGGAAATTAAATGGAATGTCGTAGATGATGGGTCGGTGGATGAGTTTAATTGTTGGCTGTTCCTGGCAGTGAATAGAAGTTAGATTAAATAGAATCTCCTGTTGTCAGAGGCGTAGTTACATACTCAGATGAATAGGGTAGAGTTGTGATATTACCGTTCCTTACATTCACTTTGTAGCCGAGAGGCAGGGAACACCATTAACACACTGAAAGTTCGAGTTTGTAGAGTTGTGATATTACCGTTCTTAACATTCACGTTGTAGTCGAGTGGTGGGGAACACCATTAATACACTGAAAGTTCGAGGTTGAGTACCCGGTTAAATCTCGAGAGCTGTTCCTGAGTCCGTCCAGCTTTGATGGGTACCCGCCCTGGGAAAATTAAAGGCGGGTTGGTATGGGTTCTGTAACAATCGTTTCAGTGTAGCGGGCAGCGAAACAGACGAGCTCAGTGTCGTCTGTTAAATGGACCGTCTGTTTGATAGGTAACTAGATGTTTCTTCATTCAGGTAAAAAGTAATTGTGACACAGAGTATTTATAGATGTCATACGTAAAATTAGAAATATTTGTTTTTCTTGTCGTTAGACGTACTCACTGTTGTGATAAATACAATTAGAAACACGTGTTTCTATTTTCGTTGAATGCTGCATACATCATAGTCCCCACCCCACTCCAGTGCCTCCCCCCCACCAGCCTTCTTTCTAAAAGTTTGGCAACACCTAGATGTTTAAACTTACTGATACACGCTCGTAGACATTTGTGGTGATTGGACGTGAGAAAGTTGTGAAACGGTCTTAAATATTTAAAAAAAGAAACTTTTTTTTTAATTTGTAATAAATTACAACTTTTTTGTGTATCCGTTTTTTTTTTCAAATAACATACGCTTTTATATTTTACTGACGGAACCTTGTAGAAATATATTTTTTAAAAAGCTCATTTTTACATCAATAATATTGTCTGTATCAATTTTTGTTAAAAGTTTCTAACTTTTCTATTTTAGTTCTGTAACAACTTTTTTTTTCAAATTCCTCAAACAGTTATTTTCTTAAATTTAAATTCCAATCAATATAATATATTATAATACCCAACAATTTTTTTTTCCCTTTTGAAGTCCATTATTCACTAAAACATTGATGTAATGAATTAAAATATACCAAATGAACCTTCCGACCTAATTACTTCCATTAAGTTAATTAGAAATGTCCAGAACAGTCTAAACGATAATCATCGTCAGAAAAACATCGGAAGTGCGTTTATTCTTATCCAAGTTGGTTGAACATCGAGTGGATTAAAAAATATATTTTGTACACTATTTCAACATTGTTAATAATTTTTTTTTTGACAAGAAAATTCTAATCTTTATCAGCAGGCAGACGGTGTACATTACATACAAGGTAGGGATTTTTTCTTTCCCTTTTTGTAGGTTTTAGGATGGTCGGTTGCACTGACGGGGTTTGATAAGGGGAGATAAGGGGAGATAAATGACGACACAAGTGCAAAAAGCTGGAAGTTGATGTAAAAGTGTTAGATTTTTTTTAAAAACAATTTTCATTTCGTTACGTTTAATG
This sequence comes from Physella acuta, assembly GCF_028476545.2. Taxonomy (NCBI): domain Eukaryota; kingdom Metazoa; phylum Mollusca; class Gastropoda; family Physidae; genus Physella; species Physella acuta. Next base: position 363,413 of record NW_026732705.1, on the reverse strand, counting down.
TGATAATTCACAACGTAACATACTGAAAGATGTAGATGTTTTTTTTTTAGAAATTTATTATTGCTTGTATAGGACGTTAAAAATTGTATGGAACATATGTGATTATCCAATGACAGTTATTTCTACACAAAAAAGACTGATTGATATTAGTCTACATGTAATTCGTTGATATAGGTACAAAAAATGGTACTCGGCTTACTGATACCTGGTGCTATTGTTAAAATTTTGTCAAAAAAAAAAGATGTACTTTTTAGTGATATATTTATCAAATAAGGTGTTAATGTTAGGTTAGAGTTTAGTTTACGGGTGGTCTAAGTTCAAATTGCGGTTGGGGCAGGTGATAATAGCCGTCCTGAATTATTTGCCATTTTGTATTTCATTAATTCTTAAACCACGGAGTTGCACCGATACTTCTAGTTTAGTTACGGCACTCAAAACATAAAAAACTAAATGTTAGGCTTAAACATCGCTGTCTATCTATGTGGATCTTGTACTTTATCAAACGTCGCAGTTTGTTTAAACGCCATTAGTCTAAACACGCATGTAAATACCGTTAGGTTAGGGTTAAAGACGGATTAGAATATAAACGCAAGACGACAAGCTATTGACTACTGTCACAATAAATATTTGTCCAGGGCTATTTCTAGTGTTTAGTATGGGGCTTATCTATAGTGTGTTGACTATCATCCCAGCACTCGACCATTACCCCAGCATTGAGTTGACCCGTGTTTCTTTCAGGCTTTTTTTCTTCGGGGAGAGGGTCTTGATATTTTCGGGGTGGGGGTGGACTAAATTTTCCGGGGAGTTGAGGCAGGGGGCGGACACTGGTAAAAGCATATATTTCCATTATAAATTCTTCGGGGGGGGGGGGGGGGATGGGAGCGGAGCAACCCCGAAGAGATGCCTTGAAGAAAATCAGGAGTTGACCATTACCCCAGCACTGAGTTGACCCCTACCCTAGGGCGCGCGTGCGACAACCACCATCTGACCGGCCTGCCGGCATCCTTGAGTCAACACCGTAGCCTTAACGCTGTCAGGATCTAACCGGCACCGGCTACTCCTTCCGGTCGTAAAATCAAACCGCTGATCTGTCGAGGGTCGTCATGTGACTGCCTTCAGCAATTAATGTGACGTCAGTTTAGGGGGGGGGGGGGTCGGGAGTAGATTTATGGGGTCCACACGATTACGTAAGCGAGCATTGATTTGCCGAGAACCGGCCATGATAAGACAAGCGTGGATGCCGGCGACCTCTCGAGGCAGGTAATTGTTTGAATAATTTACCCGGTAGCCCCTGGGTGCGTCTAATACATGTCGGGTTAGCGTGAGGCAGCTAATGCCGTGTGATTGTATGTCTAGGCTGTCATTAACTGCCGATGTGCTTTTTACTGCTGTCACGGTGTGTATTGGCGGATGTCAGACAGGTTGGCTGTGTCTGTCATTAGTTGGTTGGTATCGGGTTGGCACCGCCTGTATTACATGGTTGGTGCTAGTACTTTTTGTTTATAATATACATTTTTGTACTTTATGTGTCTCTCAATACCTTGTTGGTACTTTATGTGTCTTCCAATAACTTGCTGATACTTTATGTATCTGTCATTACCTTCTATGTACCTTGAATTTCTACCATTGCCCGTTGTTTCACCTTTTTATGTGTGTCATCACGTGATACCTTCTGTGTACCAACAGAACTGATCTCCTTCCCTACCTGGCAACTTCCGTGTCTGTCTGTACCTGGCCACATCCTGTCTTTAACTCCCATTACCTGCCTGATTCCTATTATAGAACAGAATACATGCGCAAAGTCTCCAGCTTCCACGAACTTACGTCAGATCAATAACAATTACCGCAATTATATTAAGGCGGTAATTATCCACCGTATAAAAAAAACATACATGAATCCGTTTCGACCTTTTTATCACAAGTCAAAAAACCGAATTTCATGCGAGTGTGGTGCGAACCTTCTAGAAGTCACCTCGATGGTCGGCTGTGGGAGATCCCATTTCCCATTTTTTTAGCGCCGGTCTCACAACTCAACACCTGAAACCCAGCAAAACTAGAAAAAAAATCGGCCAAATTATTTTAAAATACATGTTTTTTTTTTGTTTTTTTTTTTTAAACGGCGAACCTGTCAACGAAATAGTTAATAAAATATTTTTTTAAAAGATTAAATTTCAGTAAGAAATATATTTTTATATATTTATATTAAGGTATGATTTGATATGTGTTTCAGTTAGATAAAAAAAAATTGATAAAATACACTTTGCCAAGTTATTTTGTATTTGAAGATATATTTTTTTGCCTCGTTAATACTTTAAAAAAAAAAAAAAATTATATCTTCTTATTTCCAACTAATAATTTAACAACTTTATTTCCTTTGAAATGGATGATGTTGGCCTTATGGTAAAGATTAAAGAAACTTTACCGACATGCGTGGGGGGCAGGTGAAACACACATCCCCAGGGTCAAATTAAACTTCACCGCCCCGAACTTCCAGCGAAAGGAGCACTCTGTTCTGCCGTACCAGAGGGAAGATAACTCCATCCACCAGAGCTGGAGTTTGTAAACTCGGGTTTAAGTTAGCTCCCCTCGTTAATCACCGCGTCTATGACGTATGCGTTTCTTGCGATCTCAAGGGAAACAACCACGACGGGCTTTAATCCACTGACAAGTAAACAAGCCTCGGTGTGGTGCCTGTTTTTTTGTGCGGCTATTAAACAACATGCAAGGGAGGAAAGCAGGTATTAAATCTACCTGAATTATCCCATGTGACCCGGTGACGTCACATATTTTTCTTTACCCTCCCCCCCCCCCACCCTAAAAAAAACTTAAACTAGGCTGTAAAATGCATGTCAGCTAGTCGTTAATTTGAGATCACCAGGTGTGGGGTTTAAATAGAAGTGAGTCTTATCATGATATTTGCACCTCTATCTACCAGCAGTTTTATATTTTATTTTTTAAAATATTTTTTTAATCCCTCCAGCAAATGTTTTTTTTTAAAGCAAGACCTAAGTTTACAGGGTGTTATGGTAGAATCATCGTGAACACGGGTGTGGTTTTAATTCGATGAATAATTATCTACTCTTTAACTGTATACAACTACAGGATGGTTAATTAGACAAATGTCCAATAGTAGGACAACTAGGGGTGCATTGAATTACACACAAAAATTTCCTTTAATTACAAAATCTAAGTATTATTTTTAGTCATTAAATTACCTGGTTCCTTATTCCTCGCTAAAGCAAACGATTGGATAGCGGTCAAACCATACGTGCGTCTATACATATATACATCCATTTATCTACACAGTATTACAAGTCAGTTTCATATATATATATATATATATATATATATATATATATATATATATATATATATATATATATATATATATATATATATATATATATAGGTGAATACCTTTGAACTCACCTTATCGATACATCAATGCATGTTTATGTAGGTGAGTACCATTGAACTCACCTACATAAGATACCTGCTACAGGGGGGTACAACAACAGCAGACGGAGCCCGACAATTATAGGTCAATCAGCCGCACCGGCGCGCAGGTGGCTTGGGTAAATATGACCTTCAGCAGACGAGCAGCCTGTCCCCTAGCTCTGGAACCTTCTCTCATCTGGCCTGCCACGGGCCGCGAGTTGGTGAGTACTGGATCGTGTGCGGAGACGTGGTAACATTTTCCACGAGTGAGCCCTCGGGGGGTAATACAAACTTCAATAATTTTCGGGTTTGCGGGGAATTCGGGAAGTTTTTTTTTTTCCCTAAGTAGTTGAATAGTTCGTTTTTTATAGATCTAAATCTGGTGGATGTTGGTTTTAGCAAGATGGTAGGTCGCGCCTCTAGGGTCATATCGGGGATGTCTTGCAAGATATTTGCAGGATATGTATTTTTTAAATTCACCGTTGCAATGTGATAAAACTGCAATAATGTCAATAAAAATACGAGATTTTGAACAAACCTGAACGAAAATAAAACGTAATTTTGCTTAAGTACACCTACAACTTTTTTTATACCTTTATCTTGTGTAAACATGATACTAATTTCTGAGACACCTAATACACATTTCTCTACAAAAACAAAAATTTTAAGTAAACTTATATAAGATTGAATTAAGATAAACAGTTTTCACAAATAAGTTTGACAAAGATTTGAGTTTTACTTTGCTTTAAAAAAAAACAACTATACAAAACGTATATAAAAACAAGCATTCCAATATACTAAAATAAGGAAATAAAAAATATTTCTTCCTTTAGATACAACACCAAATTAAATGACAACTCAATATTTAGTTTCATTTTGTTTCTAGTGTTTCTTTCATTTAGTTTTTTTTTCCAAATTTTTTTCTCCTGTGAGGGGGGTGGGGGGGGGGGGGGGCAAAAACTTTCGAGGGAGTTTGGCGGATGCTGGTAAAAGTATATATTTATATATTTGTGGGAGGGGGGGTGGGGGGGGGGGGGGGTCGGCGGAAGACATGCTTCGGGGGCATCTCATCCCGGAGGAAATGCAGGAGAGAAACAGGGAACATATTGACAATAAAGTTCGATAGCTTATATTTTTAAAAGTACAGATATTTTGTAAGTTAATCTATCCAACGATTTTAAAATTACCATTCGTTGAGTTGTAACAAATAAAACATTTTATACCACATAGTCCTGAAGACAGGTCTATATTGAGTTGATTAATTTCGATACTTCATCTGCGTTATGTTAATGAACTTGCTGGCTTAAATTTCGAAACCAATTTACTGCCGGTGACCTGGCAAATGTATTTATGCGCGTCCTATATTTGTGTTCCGCTTCTCCCACTTCCGGAAATTGCCACGTTGGAGATCCATTCTCTTTCATTTAAATCTGGCCACATTAGTCGCATTGAGTTACGTGTATCTCATTATCTCTGTTTCCGCCACTACGTCCGCGCAATTTTCACATATCTCCTCCATATTTTTATGCTCGACAGTGGCCTGGTATCGAAACCGTCACATGCAGTAGAAAAATTAACGATATCTGAAGGTTGTACCATGGTATCGACACTGTCATGCACGGTAGATGCCACTATTATAGCTGTGTGTTTTTACAATGGTATCGATACCGTCATGTGCATTAGAAATCTGTAGAGTTAGTCTTGGCATCGAGACTGGCCTGTGTTATTAAATAAATCGTACAGCTGTATCATCGTATCGATACTGCCCTGCACAATCACGATCATAACTGTAATTCTGACCAGGCATCAAGCCGGTCATGAAAAGCACAAGTAACTCAAATATCTGTCTAGTGCACACGGGTATCGAATCTGCCCAACGACATAATTTGTGAAATTGCCGATGATACCAGTAATCGGGATTGTCCTACGCAGATGAATGTTAATGGTTATCAGTTTAATACTGATAATCTCGAAGCATTTTCAGACTTTACTGCCATATTTTTTTCTGTTGCTGTTGTAATGTTATCTACAAGAGCTTTGTGGCCTTGTCTTAATTTATACGTGTGGTTGAAGTAGGCTTTATGGGCTTCTGTAGTTGATACGTGTGGTTGAAGTAGGCTTTATGGGTTTCTATACGTAATACGTGGGATTATAGAAGGCTCAATGGTCTAATATACTAGATGCATTGAAATGTGGCGATAGCCCTCTGGTCCATTTGTAAAGTTTACTATCCACGCACTTTGTAGCCAATAATTAGAGCTTAAGAGGAGCTCATATTGTAGTCAATTAGAAGCTCACATTTTTAGAGCTAATGATAAGCTCAGATTGTAGTAAACGTTTAGAGCCGGTGAGGTTTAAGTCCCCTTGTCTACAATCAATGAGAGATTTGATCAACGATTGTGGGAAGTCCTACTTGGTTTCCTGTTGCATGAACTTTTAGAAAATTTGAAGACATTAAAAAAACGTTCTCGAATTTCAGCCGTAGGCTGCATGCAAAACAACCTTAAATAACGCTTTGAAGAAATAAAAAAAATAAAACTGTTATTGTATGTCAAGAACGAAACTATTGACAGGTGGATTTAGTGGGAGTTGTGTAAACTAGACATGTTTTGTGACCAAACGATGCATCATTGATTTTGAAGGAAGTGTGTAATATTTCAACGAGCAGAGAGCTTGTAGGCTGAGTTTTGTAAATCCCGTTTAAGATATGTATGGCAAGTCTGCTCAGAGTTCTTTAACATGACGTCACAAATCCATAACACGGTATCACGTCTTGGTTAACAACACAACACCCACAGCTCATGAACACAACATGACGTATTACAGCACATTAGGACATATGATAACCTGACAACTGACAACACAATATGACATATGACAGCACAGCACAACAAATGACAACACAATATGACATGACAACACAACACAACAAATGGCAAGCAAAATAATAAATGACAACACAATATGATATTCAACAAAACAGCATGACTCCCTACCCTAATTACAAATCTACATAACACACGGCATGTCCAAACTTCTCGAAAATTCCGCAGAGAATTGATTCAAACAATTCAGGTTTTGTCTCAAGCCGTCTCTTCCCACTTAACTTTCGGGATTTTCCGAATTCGTCTCAAATATCCCTCAGCTGAATGGTGTCTTTGATCGTCACAAGGCGGACACAAGCAACAAATTATTTATCTCGCACGAATCGATGGCCACAACACACACTTTGTTCCACGCAGGTCCGCGCCTTAGAACAAAGAAGCTCTTTCATGTCGGTTATTTGATCTTTGCTGTGGACCTTTTAAGTGCTGGTCTGTAATTTGATCTTTGGTGATGATCTTGCTGTGAGAAAGGCGGTGCTGGGATTGTACTGGCGAGTAGTCGTTGTGATAGCAAGAGGTGAAGTTGTATCAATAGCTTTGTGTGCTAGCAAGAGTTGAAGTTGTATCAATAGCTCCGTGTGCTAGCAAGCGGTGACTTATATCAATAGCTTTGTGTGCTAGCAAGAGGTGAAGTTGTATCAATAGCTTCGTATGCTAGCAAGGAATTATTTGAACGTTATTTGAATTATTAAACGTAGGCTACAGGTAGAATTTGGATGTAGGTATTTGAACGTAGGCTAGACGTAGATTTGGATGTAGTTATTTGAGCGCATCATTTATTCAATAGTTATCATAACAAGTATCTTGAAAAGACTGAAGACCGGAGACACTCCCTCTTTTGTCAAGTTGCGTTGTTGACAAATACTATTTGTCTACATCGCTACTAAGAATGTGAGTGTGTACATGACTACATTAAAAACAATGCTTTGTTTTGGCATTTCGATGCCATTTGTCTGCGGTAAAACGTGTATTGATTTCTAACCGCAAGATATTGTTTTTACCCCGGCAAGTCTCGGATGAACAGGAAGCGTTTGCATTAGCGTTCGATTTGATTTTATTACACAATGTTTGTGGGCGGTAATGAGGAACAGTTTCACGATGTGTGACTTGCTTGTTTCTGTTTCAAAAAGTGTTGAAAAGCTACATCCTAGAGAAAAACTTGGCTGAATGTTTCAAAAAGTGTTAAAAGTGCTACATTCTACAAGAAAACTTGCTTGGTTCTGTTTCAAAAAGTGTTGAAAAGCTACATTCTAGAGAGAAACTTGGCTGAATGTGTTTCGAACAGTGTTAAAAGTGCTACATTCTACAAGAAAACTTGCTTGTTTGTGTTTCAAAAAGTGTTAAAAGTGTTAAGTTCTAGGCTGTTCATTCACATGGAAGGCTGAGCGAGGATTGTGTGGAGGTAGATCTAGTATACACCAGTTATTAACTCAACGTTTTAAAAGTTTGCTGGAGTTTCAACTAGAAATATGTAAACGCGGTCAAAACAATTTAAAAATAACACTATGTCTGTCTATGAAATGACGAAACAAACAATTAAAATTTGGCTACTTTCGTTTTATTACAATCGTTTTGGCTTCCTCTTCGTTCTTAATTGTACCATTAATGAGGATTTCCTAAAACACATGTAAGCATTACGTGGCAAAATCTTGTGTCATTAGACCTGTCGACTCCGACTTCAGTCTGTATTTCTTTCTGGATTTCTGTCCATAGTCTTTGTCACCCAAGTACAATCTGCAAGCAGTTGTTTGATTTTAGAGATTTTCACTCTTGGAGAGGTTGCTGTGCCCAATGAACAAGTCTCATTTGTCCTGGGGTCAAACTCAATAGTTTTCGAGTGAGTAATCATACCTTACCCCTCCCCCATTTACCCCCCCCCCCCCACACACACACACTCTCGCCGTTTTTTTGGTTGATTCTTAACTTTTTCTGCTAGATTTTGTTTCCCATTAAAGTGTGTAAATAGAATGTAGATCTTTTATCACTAAATCTTAAGCGTCTAGCAGTTCAAATAGATCAGAACTCACCTGTTCATACAGCTGTTGCTTGACTCCCCTGAGCACTGAATGACATAGACTTACAATACCTGACCACTGAATGACATATACCTTGCAATACCTGACCACTGAGTGACAGACTTGAAATACCTGACCAATGAATGACAGACTTGAACAATACCTGAACAATGAATGACATAGATTAGCAATACTGCCCACAAATAAAATAACATATGCTGTATTTAGTCCAACCAAATCTAATTTTAATGACTCTGCTAAATAAAATGTCGAGAGAAGACAAATGATGCCTAATTTACCTTCTTAATTCACGCCGTCATTTTTCATTTGGCCTTCTGGCAAATCAGTGTAGCTTCAATTTGTTTTTCTGGCAACCCTGTTGTGGCGCGCGGTGTATCCGATTGGTTTCAATTTAATTTTAAACAAAAGCTCGGCGTTGTGTGGGGTGTGTGGGGTGGGGGTGTGGGGGTAGGGGTAGGGGTTGAGGACCCCCTGCAAGGATCGTGTGGTGTCGAGCTAATGCCAGGTTGTCCAACATGATTTGTCTGGCAATTTTCTGCTGGTTGGGGATCATGGCCAGGATTTTTGACGCACTTGACATGAACACTTGGAGAGCCAATAAGTCATTGATTGTAAAGGTTTGGTTCGCAATTCTTGTCGCCTTTGATGTAATCTGAATCTGCAGTCGTGTTAAGCGCCGTGAATGTCTGGTCAGCCTGACCTTAGGCTAGTTAACACTGAGGTCAGCTTGACCTTAGGTTGTTTAACACTGCGGTCAGCTTGACCTTAGGTTAGTTAAACGCTGAGGTCAGCTTGACCTAAGAATAGTTAAACACTACAATATCTGGTCATATTGACCGGCCAGCTAGTTTAGTTAAGGTCATCTTGACATGTAAACTATTTTACCACTAGGTTAAACTTGACCTCCGGCTAGTTTTACCCTGCATCCATCTTAACTTTCTGGCGGTTTAACACCAGGTTTATCTTATCAGGCTAGTTCAACACTAAGTTAAACTTGACCAATGTCTGGTCATCTTGACCAGCAGTCTAGTTGAACTAAGTTAAACTTGACCTCAGACTAGTCCAGCATTTATCTATCGCTAAGATCTCTTTGTTCTGTTAAGTGAGGAGTCTTTCATCAAATGATGTCCCACGTTTAACCACAGCTGTTTACAATCCAAAATATCGTATTGTTTTTACTGGAAACTGTTTAAGTTATTAACTTATCAAACTATTTTTTTATAAAAACTTGTGCGTATTGAACCAATATACACTAGTAATATCATTCTGTCATTCGTCGACTAGACTAGAATAATTATTTTTTTGCAACTCTTACTCTGCCCCGAGTGTACCCTGTCTACTTAACGTATTTCTACTTGCAGTATAAGCATATGCTCGTATTTGTTTCACTTACATCTAATGACAGTTTAAACATTCGTAGGCGTATTCGCACTAACGGTCGGTTGAAAACGTCGCTCACAATTCTACAACAGATTATAACTTTAATTCAACACAGCACAACCTCTTAACAAGTCGACCCCAATTTTAATCATGCTTCAGTTTGTAGAATACTTGTTTTTTGGAGAGATCTTAAATCAATTAGGGTGGTTTTGTTTAGTTTTGTAAGACGTTAGTGCAGTTCCTGAACGCTCCACAATGTAATAATCCCTGATTGGTGCCTAAAGTTTAGATTGACGGTTAATAAACACAGGAATACTTGGAGCTACTCTCTTGACCATTTCGTACCAGCATTATTTCCTGACAAATCTCCATGTTAATCACATCACCCGATAAAACTAACGCCATCATAAAATTAACCACACCTCCATTCCTTGAGAAACCTCACCTTAAATATACTTCAATGACAATAAAGTGACAAAACAGTGAAAACCTTACCACCCTCACCTCACCCTGATAAAACCTTGTTAGTCAGTGAACTATTACACAAGCGAACTATTAGTCAATCGTTAACAATTAATTAAGTAAAATATTAGTTCAGTGAAATATTTGTCAAGTTCGAGTGAACTAGTAGTCGAGTGAACTAGTAGTCGAGTGACCTAGTAGTCGAGTGACCTAGTAGTCGAGTGACCCAGTAGTCGAGTGACCTATGTAAGCAAACGACCAAAAGAAAAATTACCCAAGCAGGATATTAATCAGGGAAGGAGGTGATCAACTTAATTATTATTAGTTACGTTTTTAAGGCAAGCTCGCCTTTGTGACCACTCCATTCCTCCTATTTATAAGTAGAACTTGCAAATATGGCTAGAAGATTTTATTTCAATATAACTAATTCTACCTTAAGACCACATACTATATTTAACTACATTTATAACATACAACCCGCTATGTAAAACTAAGACTTCCTAGCTTCCTAGCAGAGTTTCTTCCAGGCATCTCTTCGGGGGGGGGGGGGGGAGGGCGAAAATTTTTTACCGCCCCCCGAACGAAATGAAATTTATATAATTTATATAGAAAATATATACTTTTAACAGTGTCCGCCCCCCCCCCCCCGAAGAAAGTCTACCGCCCCCCCCCCCCCCGAAAATTTCAAGTGCCCCCCCCCCCCCCCCCCCCCCGGAGAAAAAAGTGGAAGAAACAGTGCTTCCTAGGTTTCAAAAAAATGATTCACGGATCATCCATAAAATGACTTCAGTGGTTTTAAGACAAAGCTCTATGTTACAAAATCCCTTACGATTGTTTAACTGTAATTGGGCACAAGTCCTTTAAACAAATCCCCAACACTTCGCCACACTGTGTTTACCCACACTTCCAACTTGTAACCCAACTTGTATAATTAAGATTCCAAAAGTTTTCAAACAACGACGGCCCCTATCTGCACAAAACACTTCACATTACGTCCTACAAGCAGAGGAAGGGGTAGACAATTCAAACAACACGAACCATTAGCTGCTGTTTTAGCCAGCGGTTGTCTGCCGCTCGCCTCAAGCTGACACTAATGTTCCTCAAGTGCTCACATCATTGCTATCAGCCATCTCTCTCTCTTCTGGCTAGTGCAGGTTGATTTGAGGATTTCATATCAGTGGGTCTAGGTGAGATAGAATAGGTTATAAAGCTAAATAGAAATTATAAGTATTCGAAATGGTTGGATGGAGACAGTTTGAGTGGAGTGACCTAGAATCTATGAAAAACGTACAGGTCATGTTAATTGTTATGAGGTGGGGGTGGTATTTTTAAAACCATTGCAGAAAACCCCCTTCCTCTCCCCCCCCCCCCCTTCCTCTCCTGTCAAACTGGCAGCTCCTATGCGTGACATCCTCACTATATAACCTTCCCCCCCATTACCCCTCCCAACTCCACCCCCCCCCACACCCCACCCCACCCCCGATCGTCGCCTCACATTTGAAATAAGTACCTGACAGCCTCACCACATAGTCTCTTCCCCCTCCACCCCGTCCCCTCTGTGAGTCAAACTTAACAAGTTATATACGCACGTGACACCTTCACTCTCTGACCTGTTACCCCCCTCTCCCCCCTCCCCCCCCCCTTCCCACCCTCTCAACTTCAAATTTATTTTTTACAGGAAATATTTTTTTAAGATTTTATCTTTCAAAAATGTAGCTACGTTTTTAAAAAAATGTATCATTTATTAGTTATTATTTTTTTGTAGGTTTCGCTTCCCTAAAATCCGAAAATACGATCTTCAGTTCGTGTTTTTATAAATTTTAAAAAAAACTTAGTACAGTTATATTTACACAGATTTCAACTGTTTTATGGCAATGTGCCATATTTACAAACATTAAAGAGATTCCCCTGTGATTTGAGCATCCACTTAGTTTTAAAGTGCCGTATGAAAGTGAATGCTCAAGTTTTTATTTTAGACACACAAAAAAAAAACGTATGTAAGTTCATATCATACAGAGGTTCTGATGTTTCTTTGAGGGGATCTCAAATCCCAATAATGAGAGGGGTTTAGCTTTATATAAGGATTCCTCCGACCTTCCTTCTAGAGCATGTCCGTCGAATAAAATGAATTTCGAATATTTTCTCTAGGCATTATAGCTGATGCTGAATGTTACATGGTATTTGCATCTCACTATAATCAGCAACACTTTGAACATATTATTTTGTTTTAATTGCTAGTTTATACTAACTCATAATGCGTTAATAGCTTGAACTTGCGGAGAAATAAATAATATCATAGACTACACCTACATATTTTGCGATCAAATGATCATTTTATGTTGAACTTTATTCCAGGGCTACTTTTATTATAAATGGATTCTATCTTTTTGATAGTTTAAAGTGAACTTTTCAAATGTTTACATTTTAACATTCTACTTTGTTTTTTTATATTCTCAGTTGATGCGGGTATTCACAATGTTCCAGTATGTTAGACGTGGTTGAAAGTTCAACTATACAATCCTGTCTCATTGACTTGATTTAACTTTATAAGACAATTACATGCGGGTTGTTGCTGAAACTTTTATTATAGAATAAACAAAGTTTAGACTGTTTTTAAAAGTTCCATGAACTTAAAAAAAATATTGTGATAAAAAAACTAAAGTGGTGAAGGATGGATTAGAACTCGGGTCGCTGTGCTAACAGACACCACCCAGCCCACACTGTCGAGCCACCTCCCTCGGTCATGTGCACGGCCAGGCACCTCAAGTCACGTGATACACAGGTGGCCCCATGTCTCACTTCTACTCCAAGTTCGTGTTCTCGATAAACGCCACCACCAAAATAGCCACCATCCCCAGCGCCAGCAGCACCACCACCACCATCACAGCCACCCCCATCGCGGTAGTAGCCGGCGTCCTAAGTGACTCCATGCGCAGGGAGGCGATGGACGTGGTCGTCGCTAAGATCATCTGCCTGCTCATCCTGACCATCCTCTCCGTGCTGTCCGGCCTGCTACCCCTCAGGCTGCTCATACACACCCCACACCTCTTCACCAGGGGCAGGAACTCGGTCGATTACTTCCTCTGTGGGTTGCGGCTCTTCTCTGGAGGTAAGGGAACTAGGAGCACACGCTGGGTTACCTCAGCACAAACTTACTTCATTCAACCATTCAATTCAATGTTCACGACTCAACTCACTTCATTCAACCATGCAATTCAATGTTCACGAATCAACTCACTTCATTCAACCATTCAATTCAATGTTCATTGAGATAAACCAATTCAACAGCTAATTATCTAGATAAACCCATTCAATTCGACTATTTATCTAGTTCAACTAATTAAATTAACTACTTACATACTTACACTTATTTAATTCATTTATTAGGCTTAGTGGTTAAACATTTTTGATTTAGTAAGCTAAACCCATTCAACTCACTAATTAAGCTCAATTATAACGAAAATACAAATTAGAATAAACCAAAACAATGCTTGCTAGTAATTGTTAACGAATAGTATTAGCAATTTTACATTACATACATCATCATCATATATTTTTCAGATACAAATATCAGTTGCGTCATCATTCTTGTTCTTTTTAATACCTTTGCAATTGTGCAATATTTAAATAGCGAAATATCACACACTAATACACTTTATATATATATATATATATATATATATATATATATATATATATATATATATATATATATATATAACACGATTCTTCTGTGTATCCACTAGAGCAATTCAAATAATAATTCAACTCTCTCCAACACAAACACAAGGCCGTATATTAGTTAACTACCTGAATCAAATGTAATTACTTTGATTCCATCCGACGTTTAATGAGCTCATTCAATCTGCAATGAATGTCTGCCCAGGTGATTAACGACGTTTCAAAGCCATCCCATAAACTATTACGTTAATTAGCGCCCCCTCCCCCGCCCATAATATTCCATCATATTAAAACTTGTTTTAATTTCTAAAGAAACAGCCGGAGGCTGAAATGAATTTTGTGTGTGTTTATATTCAAAGTAATTACCTCTGGGAAAGACAACAGTAAAATAAAAATTAGCTGAGTTACACATACACTAATTAGTCGTATAGATTTAATTGGATTTTAAACTTAAGAGAACGCCGGTATGTGTTTAAAGATTTACAGTTTGTGATGTTAAACGCCCTTAGCAGAATGCACTTTTCTTTAAGGAGAAGTTTAGACAAATATTGGCCGTAGGTTAGCGTAGGAAACAAAGAGTAGTATAAGTTATTTAGAAAACAAATGTTAGCTTAGGTTTTTCAGAAGGTAAATGGTACTTTGGGGTATTTAGAAAACAAATGGTAGTTGGAGGTATTTAGGAAACAATGGTAGTTAATAAACAGATGGTACATTCTTGTATTTAGAAAACAATTGATAGTTTGGGGCACTTACAAAACAAATGGTAGACTCATGTATTTAGAAAACATTTGATAGTTTGGGGCACTTACAAAACAAATGGTAGACTCATGTATTGTTAGAAAACAAATGATAGTTTGAGGTATTTAGAAAGGAAAGTTCAGTTTGAGAATGACAACGAAACTTTTAACTTAGTCACGAAACGCACTTTAAAAAAGTTTTGTAAAAAATAAGATTCAGGGGCAAACAAGTGTGACGGCGTTAGGGTGTGGGGGAAAGGGCATCAAGTAGACGCAGGGGGGAGGGGGTTGATGAATGGACATGAAAATTAAAACTCACGTCTGCGAACAAACTGTTTCCCGCCAACTGACAGCCAATTATAAACACAAACATTTCCAGGTGAGAGTTTAACGAGACAGGTAGAACTGACGGGGATTCTCGACTGCCAGTTGGGGGCAGTAACCCCCCCCCCACACCCCCCGCCAACCCCACCCCAGTCCGTCTCCCGTCCCCCACAAACAGGAATATAAACACTGACACGCGGCAAAGTTCGTTACAGCGCTGTCATTTTAATTTACATTTAAGGGGGAGATAAAAATAAAAACTGTAATAAAATAAAGGGAGACAAATCACTTAAGCTAAGGGAAGGAATCTTTACAAAAAATATTTAGGGGAAGGAATGTTTACAATAAAATAATGGGAGAAAAATCACTTAAACCCGAGAGAAGTATAAACAAATTTAGGGTTAAGACTCTTAACTAAAGATTTCCTTGTAGCGCATGAGGAAGAGGCAGTAGAGTACGTATGTTTTAATAAAGGAATGCTTTTAACTGTTAACAACTTTCTCTTCCTAGCCTAACTGGTATATGCTCAATATGTTAGGCTCCAATTGAGGTCAGATGACTCCGTGGGAAATAAATCATCTCCAGCGTAAATTAATGACTTATCGAGAACTTGATTAGAATAGAAGGGGTTGATGAAACAGCACGTCTCTCGTGGAATGTTTTAGCCCTAGTAAAGTTGTTCTTTGTAAACGTTGCGTAGTACGCCATTTGTACCCACTCCCAAAATAGTCCAGACAAGGTTCCAAGCCTATGTCAGAGGAGATATCAGGTGTGGTCTTAAGGTCAACATGGGTCAATCTCGCAGCAGGTATTTGAACCTGCGCCAGTCGGTGTTGTCAGAGAATAATAACAAGACGTGTTAACACACCTCAGGTTATACCCTACACCCCACACATACACCTCACACCCCCAATACACAGCCTCTGACATTTGTAGTCCTATCCGTTTGTTTTCTCAGAGCGCCGCTAACAACGTTAGAGTAACGCTTCCACCAAAGGCCTCAACACTAAGTTTTTTCGGTTTGTGTCCCCAGGAATTTATCTGGCAACTTGCTTCCTCCACCTGATTTAAGGTTGTTGTTTTTTGGTTTGGTCCCCAGGAATTTATCTGGCAACTTGCTTCCTCCACCTGATTTAAGGTTGTTGTTTTTTGGTTTGGTCCCCAGGAATTTATCTGGCAACTTGCTTCCTCCACCTGATTTAAGGTTGTTGTTTTTTGGTTTGGTCCCCAGGAATTTATCTGGCAACTTGCTTCCTCCACCTGATTTAAGGTTGTTGTTTTTTGGTTTGTGTCCCCAGGAATTTATCTGGCACATGCTTCCTTCACCTGATTTAAGGTTGTTGTTTTTTTGGTTTGGTCCCCAGGAATTTATCTGGCAACATGCTTCCTCCACCTGATTTAATGTTTTTTGGTTTGGTCCCCAGGAATTTATCTGGCAACTTGCTTCCTCCACCTGATTTAAGGTTGTTGTTTTTTGGTTTGTGTCCCCAGGAATTTATCTGGCACATGCTTCCTTCACCTGATTTAAGGTTGTTGTTTTTTTGGTTTGGTCCCCAGGAATTTATCTGGCAACATGCTTCCTCCACCTGATTTAATGTTTTTTGGTTTGGTCCCCAGGAATTTATCTGGCAACTTGCTTCCTCCACCTGATTTAAGGTTGTTGTTTTTTGGTTTGTGTCCCCAGGAATTTATCTGGCACATGCTTCCTTCACCTGATTTAAGGTTGTTGTTTTTTTGGTTTGGTCCCCAGGAATTTATCTGGCAACATGCTTCCTCCACCTGATTTAATGTTTTTTGGTTTGGTCCCCAGGAATTTATCTGGCAACTTGCTTCCTCCACCTGATTTAAGGTTGTTGTTTTTTGGTTTGTGTCCCCAGGAATTTATCTGGCACATGCTTCCTTCACCTGATTTAAGGTTGTTGTTTTTTTGGTTTGGTCCCCAGGAATTTATCTGGCAACATGCTTCCTCCACCTGATTTAATGTTTTTTGGTTTGGTCCCCAGGAATTTATCTGGCAACTTGCTTCCTCCACCTGATTTAAGGTTGTTGTTTTTTGGTTTGTGTCCCCAGGAATTTATCTGGCACATGCTTCCTTCACCTGATTTAAGGTTGTTGTTTTTTGGTTTGTGTCCCCAGGAATTTATCTGGCAACATGCTTCCTCCACCTGATTTAATGTTTTTTGGTTTGGTCCCCAGGAATTTATCTGGCAACATGCTTCCTTCACCTGATTTAAGGTTGTTGTTTTTTGGTTTGTGTCCCCAGGAATTTATCTGGCACATGCTTCCTTCACCTGATTTAAGGTTGTTGTTTTTTGGTTTGTGTCCCCAGGAATTTATCTGGCACATGCTTCCTTCACCTGATTTAAGGTTGTTGTTTTTTTGGTTTGTGTCCCCAGGAATTTATCTGGCAACATGCTTCCTCCACCTGATTTAATGTTTTTTGGTTTGGTCCCCAGGAATTTATCTGGCAACATGCTTCCTTCACCTGATTTAAGGTTGTTGTTTTTTGGTTTGTGTCCCCAGGAATTTATCTGGCACATGCTTCCTTCACCTGATTTAAGGTTGTTGTTTTTTTGGTTTGGTCCCCAGGAATTTATCTGGCAACTTGCTTCCTCCACCTGATGCCCGACACGCGGATCAAGATGGACGCCGTCATGAAGAACATGGGCTCCATGACGACCTACGCGGTGCCAGAGCTTCTGGTCATGTCAGGGTTCTACGCCGTGGTCTTTGTGGAGCAGATCATTCAGGTCAGTACTGACTGGTGTCCTGACTAAATTTAGTGTCAGGCTTTTTTGTGTTTCTTCTACATGAACAACTTGTAGCCTATATAGATCAGGTCAGTATTGACTGGTGTCCTGACTATATATAGTGTCAGACTTTTTTGTGTTTCTTCTATATGTCTAACAACCTGTACATAGATCAGGTCAGTATTGACTTGTATCCTGACTCTAAAGTCAGCCTTTTTGTATTTCTTCTACCCATCTAACAGCATGTATATAGATCTAGTACAAGTGATGACTTGTTATTATTTTAAAAAAAAACGATACAGTTTTTGTATTAGGTATCTTTTTATTTTATTTTTATTAAAAAACAAATAATATATTTAAATAATATTTTGTATTGTTTTAAAAGCTGTGACTGCAAAAATATAACATAGTTTGGTATAAAAGTATTTTTAAAACTATTTCTACTTATAGCACATCTATTATAAATGTGAAGTATATTTTAAAACTAATAATTACAACGCTAATGAATATTCTAAAAAATCAGTTTTAAAAAAAAATTCGCTATAATTTTAATTCGACTTTTACTCTCATTTTATCTTTACGAATGAGGCGGTAAAACTTTCACGTCATTAAATTAAGCAATCAGCAATTATAGACGTCCGAATTTGATATTTTATGGCCAGTTGGCCGGAGACGTTAAGACCAGGACGTTGATAGATAAAAGTCAGGGGTAGACCAGGACTAGATTAAACATTTTTATTTATCGTAAAATTTACCCTTTTTTTTTCTCTTAATTCTAGATACTGTTAATCACGAGGTGATACACAATTTTACGATAATTTTACAGGGAAATGAAAGTGTCCAGAATTCAGGCAGAATTTAATTGATTTAAAAAAATTCTTCTTAAATATCGTCTCTTATCTTTGGATTTAAGTAAATCTAGTGAAGATCAACCACGACTTCTTGAAGCTCCCCATTTATTTTTATCTCAGCGTAAATTAAAGACAGGTTTCACCTGTCGCCTTCCATTCACAGGTAACAGGTAGATTATTTGTTGATCAGCTCATTAAAAGGCTCGATATAACCCACAATGAAACCTGAAATTATTTACCAGCGGTTACCTTTTTTTTTCATTACTTGATCTTCTACGGCAGATAATTCCGACTTCTTTTTAGAGTTACCCCGAAGTTTAAGCAAAATGTAAACAAACAATTCTAAAAACTTGGCTCGGAACTACGCTAGGGTAAATGACGTGGGTTTTACGTTTTGTCGTGGTTAAGCTTTAAAAAAATGAATATTTTTTTTTGTGGGGGAACTGTTTTAGTTGAAGGGCTGATCGTATTGCGATGGTAGTCTAGTATCAGTGTTTTTACTGGGGTTTGATCATAGCGGGGCCGTAGTTTATTCAAGGCCGTAGTTTAGACCAGGGCCATAGTTTAGACCCGGGCCATAGTTTAGATCAGGGCCATAGTTTAGACCAGGGCCATAGTTTAGACTATCAGGGCCATAGTTTAGACCAGGGCCATAGTTTAGACCAGGGCAATAGTATAGACCAGGGCCATAGTTTAGACCAGGGCCATAGTATAGACCAGGGCCATAGCTTAGACCAGGGCCATAGTTTAGACCGGGGCCATATTTTAGACCAGGGCCATAGTATAGACCAGGGCCATAGTTTAGACCAGGGCCATAGTTTAGACCAGGGCCATAGTTTAGACCAGGGCCATAGTTTAGACCAGGGCCATAGTTTAGACCAGGGCCATAGTATAGACCAGGGCCATAGTATAGACCAGGGCCATAGTATAGAACAGGGCCATAGTTTAGACCATACCATAGCTTAGACCAGGGCCATAGTTTAGACCAGGGCCATAGTTTAGACCAGGGCCATAGTTTAGACCAGGGCCATAGTTTAGACCAGGGCCATAGTATAGACCAGGGCCATAGTATAGACCAGGGCCATAGTATAGAACAGGGCCATAGTTTAGACCAGGGCCATAGTATAGACCAGGGCCATAGTATAGACCAGGGCCATAGTTTAGACCAGGGCCATAGTTTAGACCAGGGCCATAGTATAGACCAGGGCCATAGTATAGACCAGGGCCATAGTAAAGAACAGGGCCATAGTTTAGACCAGGGCCATAGTATAGACCAGGGCCATAGTATAGACCAGGGCCATAGTAAAGAACAGGGCCATAGTTTAGACCAGGGCCATAGTATAGACCAGGGCCATAGTTTAGACCAGGGCCATAGTTTGGACCAAGGCAATACAATGTACCAGGGCCATAGTTTAGACCAGGGCCATAGTATAGACCAGGGCCATAGTATAGACCAGGGCCATAGTATAGACCAGGGCCATAGTATAGAACAGGGCCATAGTTTAGACCAGGGCCATAGTATAGACCAGGGCCATAGTATAGACCAGGGCCATAGTTTAGAACAGGGCCATAGTTTAGACCAGGGCCATAGTATAGACCAGGGCCATAGTATAGACCAGGGCCATAGTAAAGAACAGGGCCATAGTTTAGACCAGGGCCATAGTATAGACCAGGGCCATAGTTTAGACCAGGGCCATAGTTTGGACCAAGGCAATACAATGTACCAGGGCCATAGTTTAGACCAGGGCCAGAGTTTAGACCAGGGCCATAGTTTAGACCGGGCCATAGTTTAGACCAGGGGACGTAGTTTAATTTAGGACCGTATTTTAGACTATCAGGGCCTAAGTTTGTATCATGATGATTACCTATAGCCCACAGGCCCGGCTTTAAAACCCGTTTGAACACATTGGCCTAACTCAATCATTATGATTCATGTTACGGTTATTACAAGAATAGCTAAAACATTTGGAAATAAAATTAAATCTTAAATTTTGTGTTGCAACGTTTTAACACTAAACGTCCATTACAATTATCTTGTTGAAACTATTGTTTCGCTAATGAACAACGCCAAAAAATGGCTCTCTTAATCGATCGTTCCTGGCTATAAATTATTTTCTTCGAATATAATAATTTAAAAATAACCAGCGCAATCGATTGGTTGCAAAGTTTTGATGGAAACCACATGACCAGGTAATAAACCAATCATAGCCAAGCACGTGACCGGATCGTTGCCAGGTAAACTTGAAGTGTTGGCCATACAAGCCATATCCAGCTGTGCCATACAAGCCATATCCAGGTGTGTTGGCCATACAAGCCATATCTAGGTGTGTTGGCCATACAAGCCATATCCAGGTGTGTTGGCCATACAAGCCATATCCAGGTGTGTTGGCCATACAAGCCATATCTAGGTGTGTTGGCCATACAAGCCATATCCAGGTGTGTTGGCCATACAAGCCATATCCATGTGTGTTGGCCATACAAGCCATATCCAGGTGTGTTGGCCATACAAGCCATATCCAGGTGTGTTGGCCATACAAGCCATATCCATGTGTGTTGGCCATACAAGCCATATCTAGGTGTGTTGGCCATACAAGCGATATCCAGGTGTGTTGGCGATACAAGCCATATCTAGGTGTGTTGGCCATACAAGCCATATCCAGGTGTGTTGGCCATACAAGCCATATCTAGGTGTGTTGGCCATACAAGCCATATCTATGTGTGTTGGCCATACAAGCCATATCCAGGTGTGTTGGCCATACAAGCCATATCTAGGTGTGTTGGCCATACAAGCCATATCCAGGTGTGTTGGCCATACAAGCCATATCTAGGTGTGTTGGCCATACAAGCCATATAAGCTCCAATCTTGTGGCCATATCCATGGTGCGTTAGCCGATAACGATAATCCATTTAAACATTACTCTAGTCTATTAGTTCATATACAATCACCCATAACCTAAACTTATATATGAAGCCTATCCTGTACAAAGTCCTTTATTGTTTGTTTGTTTTTTTTTGGGGGGGGGGTGTTGCGCTTTAATATTGAAAATCTGTATAAAAATAATTCACTAACACTACGATACTCAGGCAGTGATTTTGTCACAATGAAAAGTACATAATCACAATTATCTTCTCCCTGCAATGTTTAATAGCACAAGGCAGAAGATTACACTACGGTGAATTGAGTAAATTGCTAATGAAAATCTTGGCATTTGCCCCCACCCACCGTACGGCGGTCTGTGACGTGTTGTCACCGTGACGTCACTGCTCCTGAGACCAGGGTCCTGACACGGTTGTAAGACAAAGTACAGGACATGCTATACCACAAGGTCCTGACACGGTTGTAGGACAAACTACAGGACATGCTATACCACAAGGTCCTGGGTCGAACAGGCATTGCACAATGCTCCACGCTGTTGTATATAATCTGTTATTTTATTGTACGAGGTTGGCAATCATAATTACAATAGTTATAGGTTATTATTTTGATTACCCCAATTATAAATATATACATATATATGTACATATATATATATGTATATATATATATATATATATATATATATATATATATATATATATATATATATATATATATATATATAATTTATTTATTTATTTATATGCACACACTAAATTGTGTGTCCGTTTGTATGTGTGTATGTATGTATATATGTGGTGTAGCGACAGAGAGATATTTGGTTTTAAAACCGAGATGAGCAACTGCGTTCAAGAAAGAGATCCGTGCTTTATCTCCCTTTTTTTCCTTACCTCCCTTGTGTGGAGACCCCGAGATTGCCTTTATCACCAGGTCCTTGAGCCTATCGAGACGGACAGATGGGAGCTTCGAGGGTCCGGCAATGACGCCCAGCGTTCCTAAGCAATTTTATCTTCCCTTGTTACACGGGTCCCTTTCTTGGGGGGGGGGGGGGCTGCAGTCTTGGAAGTGTAAATCTACACGCCCCCCCCCCCCTTTGGTGAGGCTGTATTCTTGAGGTGTAAATCTACACGGGTCCCTTTCTGTGATGACGCAGTCTTTGGGGTGTGTAAATCTACACGCCGCCCTTCCCCCTCTTTGGGCGTTTCTGCAGTCTTGGGGGTGTTAATCACGTAACCCTTATGTGGGGCGATATATGATAACAACAATGAACTAAGCACATGTTGGGGGTGGGGTTAAGAAATTATGAAATCTCGCGGAGTTGTTGATGACGTGTGCGTGGGTGTGTGGTTCGATAATCTGGAGGTTAATCCATGTCTGGCTCGCCAGTTTGTTTAAGAGCTGCACGTTTATGCTGACGACAAGGGACGCAAATCTCTTTTGTTTACCCGATAACGAGTTGTCGTCCTTAGATTTTAGCTTGATTACCAGAAACGGCATGATTGTAATCGTCATTAAAATAATTAAATTACGTTGATTATTTAGGAATCTTATTTTAACCCAAGGTCTTATCTGCAGATATAATCAAACGTTATCTGCAGATACAATCAAACGTTATCTGCAGATACAATCAAACGTTATCTGCAGATACAATCAAACTCTATCTGTGATGAGCACAATAGATGAAAGTCTCGCTTCTGGCGCTGATTGTCAGAACGAGGCCAGAGGTCTGTGATTGGCTGCAGGGCTGTCTGCGACTCACCTGTTGCCGTAGCTGAGTGGCTGCTTTCATCTCGGCGCCGTGTGAGTGTAGCAGCTTACGTCTGCTGGAGTTATAGAACCTGGCACCTGAGCTCTCTGTGGCCTAAAGCAGACTCTTTGATAGCAGGCAGAAAACTCTTTGGTGGCAGGCAGAAAACAGACTCTTTGATAGCAGGCAGAAAACAGACTCTTTGATAGCAGGCAGAAAACTCTTTGGTGGCAGGCAGAAAACAGACTCTTTGGTAGCAGGCAGAAAACAGATTCTTTGATAGCACAGAAAACAGACTCTTTGATAAAAGGTAGAAAACAGACTCTTTGATAAAAGGTAGAAAACAGACTATTTGATAAAATGCAGGAAACAGACCCTTTGATAAAAAGCAGAAAACAGACTATTTGATAAAAGACAGAAAATAGACTCTTTAACAACAGGCAGAAAACAGACTCTTTGTTAACACGTAGAAAACAGACTCTGATAACAGGCAGAAAATAGACTCTTAAAAAGTAGGCAGAAAACAGACTTTTAAAGTCAGACAAAGCACCAACCATTTTATGGCAGGTTTAAATTAGAATCTTTTATAGCAAAAAAAAAACAAGATTCCTTAATATGGAGGAAGAAAACAGATTTTTTTAAAAATAGGCAGAAAAAAAGAATATTAAAAAGCAGACAGAAAACAATGCATATCATAGCATGCAGAAGACATTTAAAAGACAGACACTTTAACAGCAGACAGAATTCGTTCAAAAGCCAGCAGCAACTGATCCGTTAATTGCTAACAGAAAACATCCCTAAATAGACATTTTCATCGATTTATTGTAAAAGGCGAATAAGCTAAGATTTAGAATGATTCTTCTTTCTAAAAGCACTTAGCCATTCAAGTTACTTAATTACAGACATATATATATATATATATATATATATATATATATATATATATATATATATATATATATATATATATATATATATATATATATATATATATGTATTTGTATGTGTGTATATATCTATAAATAAATGTCTGTATACATACACATATTTTGCGGGTGGACGTGTATTTCAAATTAATAATTGATCTACTTACCTTATCACATGACGTCACTTGTACCTGTACTTAGAACGAGTCCCGTGTACACCTGAAGACTCCCCGTGACGACCAGACCTGCCCCGCCCCCATGCTGGAGCTCTGCTAATGGGCGTCCATTGTGGCACCGTCCTGTGAATAATTTACGGGTCCTCTACAGCCTCCCCCTCCCCTCACTATGGTCCAGGGTCTGCTATGTTCTGGTTGTGATTACTGCCCAGCTTCTTCAAGATTTCTTTTAATTAGTTCTAGGTTGATAAGCCTTTTTAAGATTTTATTTGATTAGCGATGGTTCAAGTAAATTAGTGTAACAATGGTGGGTTTTTTAATATGGCCTTAACTTGAACTAATACCCGAATGATAATTAGTTTGGAAAGTAAAAGAATGTTGTTAAAAAGGGTTGAGATAAAACACAACCCAGTCGATGACCTTGTTTGTCTGGTACAGTGGTGGTAAAGGGAAGGTAGTGGTCAGTCGATGACCTTGTTTCTTATGGCTGGTACAGTGGTGGTAAAGGGAAGGTAGTGGTCAGTCGATGACCTTGTTTAGCTGGGACGGTGGGAAGGTCGTGGTTTTCTAATACACTCGCCGTTCGTTCAAAAATGAAATACAGAAAAAACGTTTCAACAACAAGCTTTTATGTAATAATGCACTAAAAATGAGAAAAATAAATGATTTTCTTTAAATATACAATAATACACTACTGTTTAAATAACTATAAAGAAAAACGTGGGTCGCTATATTATCAATGGGATACCTTTACAAATATTTAAGACAAAGCTTTCACTCTACATTACTGTGTAACCCCCCCCCCTTTACACACAAAATAAAGTACACAGCGACGTCACTTATGTTTCAACAGCATCCCCCTGTCTTGATAGACCCAATGACCTCCCATTGTATAGAAAAATCCTGCAGCCACCATAACACGGCAACAAAGCCACATTAGCACACATCTACACAGCTATACACAGCCCCATTTAACTATTCAAACTTTATTTCTAAAGAAACACTTGTGATCATAAAACATTAACAGTTTTTGTTCGATGCTTTCGGCTGATTGATTTTATCGGCTGCGAGAGGATCGAGTCGAATCGATTTTTGATTAGGCACCGCGCGAATTAAAATTTAATAGATAAACTTGAAGAAAAGACGAGTTCAATCAAGCTTATATTTAAACTGCTTTTAAACGTAAAAAATTCATATGACGTCAGTACAAATAGTATTCGGAGTGATCTCCTCCTTTTTACTCTCCGTGTTGTGGAGTTTAAAATTGGCTTGACCTGAGCTTTATTTAAACCACCAATCAAATTCGGCTCGTAGAATCTCCACTACGCCAGCTATTTATAGAAACAAACAAAAACTAGTTCATAGAGGTTGTCAGGTTACGGGCTTCAAACAAAGGGGAATTTTATTTTCCCGTTTTTTTTTCTTGTTTTTGTCCCTGTCGAGAGAAATATTATTTGATCTAGTAGAATCGATGGGAATGTTCTAGAAATGTTGAATCTGTCAACGGGTAACAATAGACAGTTTAATCCTTCCCCCCCCCCCCCCACCTCCACCACCCAGCGGAGTCTTGTCACGTGATAAGGCAAGCTGTGTCTTTAAACGCTTAGGTCGTCTGCTGAGTTTATTTAACGGTATTTTAATAAAACACCTTAAGGAACGTATCTTTAGTAAAAATAAATATTTAATGAGCTTTATTTAAAGATGG
Organism: Physella acuta; assembly: GCF_028476545.2. Classification (NCBI taxonomy): domain Eukaryota; kingdom Metazoa; phylum Mollusca; class Gastropoda; family Physidae; genus Physella; species Physella acuta. Next base: position 337,437 of record NW_026732705.1, on the reverse strand, counting down.
TATTGAAACATTCTTTACTCAAAGATATATTTAAAGGACAATTTCTTTGATGAAAAATATTTTTAAAGAAAGATATTTTAAATATATTTTCACTAACCTATTTTTTTTATACTGAAAATACATCTACGGAAACATGTTTACTAAAGGATACTTTAAGTAAAATATTTTTATAATTTTTTTTTTTCTGGAAGATAATTTTAATTAAAGATTTTTTATTTCGAATTTTCTTTATATAAGAGACTATAACTTAATATTTTCCTTTTGGGAACACGTACAAAAGAAGAACCGGCTTGCAATAAAAGGCGTAGTTTCCAGTTAACCGGAAGCCGTGACTCGGCTAAAGCAGCTTGACTCTTGAAATCTGTAGCGCTGATAAAAAAAAATCTTAATTCTAACCTAAACCCTAATCTCTCGCGGTTGAGTACCCGTGGATTATCAGTAAGGTCTCGGCGATCAAGACAAGCATCTATAGGGCTTGTAAGTAGGTCACAACTTCTCGTTCACGTACTTGCCAGCTAGTAGATTTCGAGACCGTAGACTTACAAGCCCTTTAGCTAGTGTGTTGTCCACTTGCCCCAGACAATCATCAGTGTGGTCAGCGTGCCCCGACCATCCATGTTGTCCACTTGCCCCAATCATCCATGTTGTCCGCTTGCCCCAATCATCCATGTTGTCCACTTGCCCCAGACAATCATCAGTGTGGTCAGCTTGCCCCAACCATCCATGTTGTCTACTTGCCCCAACCATCCATGTTGTCCACTTGCCCCGACCATCCATGTTGTCCACTTGCCCCAACCATCCATGTTGTCCACTTGCCCCAACCATCCATGTTGTCTACTTGCCCCGACCATCCATGTTGTTCACTTGCCCCAACCATCCATGTTGTCCACTTGCCCTGACCATCCATGTTGTCCACTTGCCCCAACCATCCATGTTGTCCACTTGCCCCAGACAATCATCAGTGTGGTCAGCTTGCCCCAACCATCCATGTTGTCCACTTGCCCCAACCATCCATGTTGTCCACTTGCCCCAACCATCTATGTTGTCCACTTGCCCTGACCATCCATGTTGTCCACTTGCCCCAACCATCCATGTTGTCCACTTGCCCCAGACAATCATCAGTGTGGTCAGCTTGCCCCAACCATCCATGTTGTCCACTTGCCCCAACCATCCATGTTGTCCACTTGCCCCAACCATCCATGTTGTCCACTTGCCCCAACCATCCATGATGTCTACTTGCCCCAACCATCCATGTTGTCTACTTGCCCCAGACAATCATCAGTGTGGTCAGCTTGCCCCAACCATCCATGTTGTCCACTTGCCCCAACCATCCATGTTGTCCACTTGCCCCAGACAATCATCAGTGTGGTCAGCTTGCCCCAACCATCCATGTTGTCCACTTGCCCCAACCATCCATGTTGTCCACTTGCCCCAACCATCCATGTTGTCCACTTGCCCCAACCATCCATGTTGTCTACTTGCCCCAACCATCCATGTTGTCTACTTGCCCCGACCATCCATGTTGTCCACTTGCCCCAACCATCCATGTTGTCCACTTGCCCCAACCATCCATGTTGTCTACTTGCCCCAACCATCCATGTTGTCCACTTGCCCCAACCATCCATGTTGTCCACTTGCCCCAGACAATCATCAGTGTGGTCAGCTTGCCCCAACCATCCATGTTGTCCACTTGCCCCAACCATCCATGTTGTCCACTTGCCCCAACCATCCATGTTGTCCACTTGCCCCGACCATCCATGTTGTCCACTTGCCCCAACCATCCATGTTGTCCACTTGCCCCAACCATCCATGTTGTCCACTTGCCCCAACCATCCATGTTGTCCACTTGCCCCAGACAATCATCAGTGTGGTCAGCTTGCCCCAACCATCCATGTTGTCAACTTGCCCCAACCATCCATGTTGTCCACTTGCCCCATCCATCCATGTTGTCCACTTGCCCCAACCATCCATGTTGTCCACTTGCCCCAGACAATCATCCTGATATTCAGTGTTTCTTCCAGAATTTTTTATCCGAGGGGCACTTAAAATTTCCGGGGGGGACGGACACTGTTTAAAAGAATGTATTTTCTACATAAATTGCTGATATTGGAACATTTGGTTTTAGCTGTCATTAGGATATGGTCACAAAAACCAGTGTTTACCATGATTGAAAATGCATATTTCAAATAAAAGATTGTATTTATGATACATTTTTATTCGATTTTTTTAAAATACATTTTTTAAATACACCAAAATGTGTTTCTTCTATTAATTCAAACTAACAGAATTTGTAAACTGATTAATTAAGTTTTTGTTTTAATTAAGACGTTTTAATTAGGTCTTAATTAGGCTCAAAAAATAATAATTAATCTTGACAGTTACACGTAGGTCCTAAGCTGCCAGAAATTTAATCAGTTGTCCTCATTCGTCAGTTGTC